>NW_021145175.1:0-49953 GCF_900634775.1 Gouania willdenowi
GTCTACATGCTCTCTCTCTCTCTCTCTCTCGCCCTGACTATTTTATCTTCAATGAATGTCAAGTCCACTGAATTCGTTTGCACATTTTTTACTGTTTTTTATTTTTTTCTATTTTTGAGCAGGAGGTGATGCATCATTCAGACCTATTTTTCCCCTGCAGTCCCTATTTTACACCCAATCTCATCATTATTTCATAAGGGGTTATTTGCTATGCTATGGTACAGTGTACACTACTGTGTGTACTGTGTACAGGCTGTATCTGTAAAATGTATACATATATCTGCAGTAATTTCCAGAATAACAAACCTTTTGTAATTATTTACACATTTACTTCCCAAAACTAGAGCAATGTGTAAAAGTATAAAAGCTTTTCCTAATAGTGGAAGCAGGTTTCTTGTTACAATATGCAAATGGTTTTTTTTTATCTTTTAGGTTTTTTTTAATTAAATTATCTGTAAACCAAAAAAAAATCATTATTGTGTGTGAAATACATTGGTGTATTAAGAATGAAATAAACTGCCATCATAAACTGGAACTACTTGTGTTACTGGGGCTGTATTACCGGTAAGTCATAATCTTTTAGTTCAACTTAAATACACATAAATGATATATTTCTGTAATTTACAGCAGTGTTTTCCAAACTTTTCAGTCCCATGTATCCCTAATTCATACTATTTTTAATGCGAGTACCCCTTAGTTCATGTTATACATCAGGTTTTTTTTTTTATATATTAATTGCACACTCATCTGAAGGCTTTCTTGCATCTGCTTTAACATAAAACACAGATTTAAGAGTTTTTCTCATCTATTTCTGATGTTTTTGGCTATTTTAGATTTTGAATTTAACTTTTTTGATGTATTTTAAAGAGTTGTGTCAACAATTATTATCGAAGGATAAAGAAAATGTCTGCGCTTGTGCCAAATTTGTCCTATATTGTTAGAAACTAAATTAACCGATGTGTCTGTGCGATATGTACACGTACCCCTGGTTGGGAACCCACTGTAAAAAAAAAAAAAAAAGTTTAAATTAACCAAATTTTGGAATGGACTGAAGGTCATTAAGACCTTAAACAAAACTCTGCTGACGATGTTATGGATAATAATCATTATTTATTTAATTTAAACAAATCAAAAGTTCTTTGAACATTTAATGACAATATATTTGTTTCTGTTGGCAATGTGACATATTGAACGTATGACTCTTGATAATCATCAACATGTTCTCAACTCAACTTTATTTATAAAGCACAGAATACAACATCGTCTCAAAGCGCTTAACAAAATAAAATACATTGAAATCAATGAATTGTCTGCCACAGAAAATATTGATAAAATAAAATAAATTAGAGGGTTTCACTGAACAAAGAAAAGTACCAGATTATAATCACTAAAGACTGAACACACCTTTAGAACAGGATCATATTCCTCAAACATCGGCTTATTTTCACCCATTACGGTGAATAAATCACTATTTTCCGGGTGGTTGTCATGGCAGCGCAAGTCATCTTTGATCCATTGATGATGGCTTTTTATCGCAACATTTTGATGTCAATAAATGTCGACCTACCAGATTATAATCACATAATTATATTTAATAAGTGGGTATTTTAGATTTATTGTACATTTATATTAAAATATAAGAGATACTTGGATGAGCGGGAGAAACGGCTTGTAGTGGGCGCCAGAAAATTTCCCTTATTTGAAATCCAAAACTTGACAGGTATGAACAGTACAGTAGAAATAGTGCAATAACAACCGCCAGGGGGCAACAAACACACAGAGGCAAATCTTCAGAGTTTCACTTTGGAACTTTTGTGTTAAAATGATTCAATAAAATAAAAAAAACAAGAGCATCAAAACTTTTTAAACTTAAATAAAAAAGTGTTCAAAACACAATTTATTGGGTTTAAAATTTTTATTTATTTTTTTTTGCATTCAAACACTGACTCAGCTGTTTCTGGTGTCATGGCGGCTGTGTTGGAGTCACATGACTGTTTCTCAGCGTTCTGATGCAAAGTATTTCAATCAAAAAAGTATTTTGATTGAAATACTTTTTAACATTTAGATGTGACTGATGTTTTCATGGTGTCTGCTTGGAGCCAATCACAATCTGTTTCATCTTCTGCCACAGCTTCCTCACATTTTGACGAGTGCTGAAAAAAATTTTCCTTTTTGGGAGAATTTTTTTCCTTTCCATCTGCTCTCTGATGTACTTTATATCCTGTCTGTTTTTCTCCTGAGCTTCCAAGATGATGTCCAAGTTTTTCTGCCACTGAATTGTCTGGTCCTTTAAGGTTTGGTGGAACTGCACCACAGACTCTTTGAGGGCATCGATGTCCTTCTCCTGGTTCTCCATCTTGTGGATCAGAAAATCCAATTGGGGCTGTGAAATCTCCTGGTCTTCTGATCGATGAACCACTGAAAAACTGAGCTCAGTGACCTCCTCAGCAACTTCTATTGCTTCTCCATTAAGCTCAACCTGTTTCTTCTGCATGGGGGACGTGAACCTCCACAGGGCTGGTAGCAACCACAGACTCCTGAGCGACTGCTATTGCTTCTTCATTAAGCCCAACCTGTTCTTCTGCATGGGGGACGTGAACCTCCACAGGGCTGGTAGCAACCACAGACTCCTGAGCGACTGCTATTGCTTCTTCATTAAGCCCAACCTGTTCTTCTGCATGGGGGACGTGAACCTCCACAGGGCTGGTAGCAACCACAGACTCCTGAGCAACATCTATTGCTTCTCCTTTAAGCCCAACCTGTTCTTCTGCATGGGGGACGTGAACCTCCACAGGGCTGGTAACAACCACAGACTCCTGAGCGACTGCTATTGCTTCTTCATTAAGCCCAACCTGTTCTTCCGCATGGGGGACGTGAACCTCCACAGGGCTGGTAGCAACCACAGACTCCTGAGCGACTGCTATTGCTTCTTCATTAAGCCCAACCTGTTCTTCTGCATGGGGGACGTGAACCTCCACAGGGCTGGTAGCAACCACAGACTCCTGAGCGACTGCTATTGCTTCTTCATTAAGCCCAACCTGTTCTTCTGCATGGGGGACGTGAACCTCCACAGGGCTGGTAGCAACCACAGACTCCTGAGCGACTGCTATTGCTTCTTCATTAAGCCCAACCTGTTCTTCTGCATGGGGGACGTGAACCTCCACAGGGCTGGTAACAACCACAGACTCAGTGGAGACATCTCCCTGAGTTTGGAGCAGAGCAGCCCGTTCTCTCGCGCGCTTCCGAGCTCGTTTCTCGCGCTGGTAGTTTTTCTTCCTATTAGGACCTTGACCTGGTTGGTAACAATTTCCTTGTGTGTTTTTCGTCTCCATTGTATCAGTTTTTTCTGTGATGTTAGCAAAGATATGATTGTCTCCGTTTAAAGCAGCTGCTGTGATGTGTCTGTTCAGTCAAACTGACGTATTTATAGGCTCATAAATGTAACTCGTCATTTATAGAACGCTTCGAAATGACGTGTCTAAACTTCCTTTTTATTTCAAAACAAGAGCCCTAATGGATGACAAGATGCTTTTATTTTGAAAGGGCGATGTTTGATTTTTTAGCTTTAAGTCGGTATTAATACCTACAATTGTTTAAAATGACGTGTTCATTATTACAATTTCAGTAATATTATGTTAAATCTGGAAGTTTTGCATCTTTTCACAAAATGTTTGTCAATAGTTAAATATTTTAGTCACAAGTATTTAAATTAAAAAGAAACAATATTAAGATATGTAATAAGAGTAGGAACAAGAATAATGATGAAAAACTAATATTTTAAGAAACAAGAATGATCAAAAGTATTATTCTTTTAAAATATATATAATACTACTACTAATAATAATAAAAGGAATAAGAATGATGAAAAATAATGATTAAGAATGGATTTTATTTACAATGCATTTAATAAAAAATTTAAAAGTCTGAAAGTGTTCAACATTAAACTAAAATGAAACAAAGTATAGATTATAGATAAAATGTTCTCTGTATTTAGACGTGTGTATTAATTAAATATTTGTAAAGTGCAAACTTGCAGCTATTCTATGTAAAATGAATGCAATGTATTTATATAAAATCAGTTTTTATGATTGGGATCCTAAATAAACCCTAACGTTTCCTGGGGTCCTCTCAGTTAGCCCCTGTACTATGAAGAAGGATATAAACACGCTCACTAACCCAGGTGATTTCAGTCTGGCTACGTGCGCGCTCCTGTGACGGGGGCGGAGTTAACAGCATCAGACCAATCACAATCCCAGAGAAACTGTGGAGCAACTTACATCACTAATGAGGAATAATTACTTTAAAATATGAAGAATTAAAATCCACAATTTAGACCAAAAACAACAGTTTCCGCAGTAAAATCAGGAAGAAAAGAACAGGCAGATAAATGTGTTATTGATATGAGATTATACAATATTAGTTGATGGAGAATAAACTTTCACTCTGATCAGTTTCACTTTATTAAAGCTCAGATTGTGTCTGTGTTCATATAGATCAGCTGACATAAGGTGAAAAATATTTATACATTATCTCCAGGACTGAGGCTCAGCGTCACCACACAATACATGAATGAATGAGGTTTAATCAGATACTAATGTAGATATTAATGTTTCCTACAGGATGTGATGGTAAATAATGATAAATATTCTCTCTCCTTTCAGCGTCACATCAGATCCACGTTCACAATGATCCTCCTTTTATTGGACAGCTCGTTTTCTAAGACATCTGATTGGTCAGGAGGCGGGATGGTGATAAACGATATAAATCTCTATATTTTTAACTCACTAGACCATTCAGGGTTAAATTTGCTGATGCAAAATGCCAGACACATTTATTAACAAACAGCTGCACAATATGTGCCACAAAGGGTTTTTTTCTCCTTTAAGGGACAGCACGTGTGCGTCTCCTCCTCCTCCTTTGTGGGCGGAGTTTGTAAACTTCCTGATTGGCTCTTCTTGCCGTACTTGGCCATAAACTCCGCCTCCTGCGGCTCCAGTCGAGCTAATTTGGCGCTAATGGTCAAACCGTGTCTGACTCCTCTGAAATAAATAATAATGTCATTCAAACTTTGATTTCTTTGTTTAATCTCAGACGTACTTGTGTGCGGTGCGCCCTCCGCAGGCCTTTATCAGCTGTGCATCTGAGGAGAAACATTCATCAGTTCATCTTTAAATACATTTCACACAAAAACCTATAAAAACAGCATTTTAAAATCACCTAGCAACAAAACACACTTATGCACTATATATTTATTTTATTACCTTTTAAAAATAGGACTACTTTACAGTTTTAGAGCCTGTGTTCCTCCATCTTGAAATCATGTGACTGATGATGTCACACGTCCCCACTGCCTGTAAACATCCCATTGTTTTCTATTGGAGTGAAACATTCAGCCTGATTTTTATATCATTTAGTAGATTTTTACATCATTTAGTAGATTTTTACATCATTTAGTAGATTTTTTATCATTTAGTAGATTTTTATATCATTTAGTAGTAAATCACTGACTGTTGAATGACTTCCATCCTAAAGTCCTTTTATCCTCAGGGTTTGTGTGTCTTCAACAGTCTGTGATTTACTCTTTAACTTCAGCCACCAGAGCGTGTCAGTGCACTGTTTAAGGGAGAGTAAAGGTCCCTTAGGAGAGCTCTTTTTGTCTTTTTGAAGCCCTCTTTCTGTGTGTCTGATGTTCTGCCCTGTAGATTTTTTGTAAAAGTCTTTGATGTCATTGGCCCCTGGGTTACCGATCTGATCAACCTTTCCCTGTCAACTGGTGTTTTCCCCAGTTCTTTCAAACACGCAACTGTAGAACCACTTCTCAAAAAGCCCAATCTGGACCCAGCAGATTTAAAAAACTTCAGGCCCATTTCTAAATTTCCGTTTTTGTCCAAAGTGTTGGAGAAGGTTGTCTCTGATCAGTTGGTACCCTTCTTGGAGAAACACAACATTTTCGACACTTTTCAGTCCGGTTTCCGTAAGAATCACTCCACGGAAACCGCCCTGCTTAAAGTGTCCAGTGATATTATGATGTCCGCGGACTCTGGAAAATGTGCTGTTCTTGTGTTGTTAGATCTCTCGTCAGCATTTGACACTGTGAATCATCAAACCATGTTGACAAGACTGCGTGACCTGGTTGGAATGTCTGGACCAGTCTTGGAGTGGTTCTCCTCGTATTTGTCGGGGAGGAGTTTTAGTGTCTATGCAAATGAGTTCCTGTCTGACCCTGCTAATTTGCTGTGTGGGGTTCCCCAGGGCTCTGTTTTGGGCCCGATTTTGTTTCTACTCTATATCCTTCCATTAGGGAAAATTATCCAGACCTTTGATGATGTTTCCTACCATTTGTTTGCGGATGATATTCAGCTTTACTGCTCTTTTAAGCCCTCTGAGATCCAGAAATTAAGCTCTTTGCTGAAATGTCTTGCGCAAGTTAAACAATGGCTCGGTGCAAATTCCCTACAACTAAACCCAGACAAAACGGAGGTGCTGGTGTTTGCCCCCGATGACGCTATCCCAGGGATTCACCAGTATTTGGGCGACCTGAGTTTGTCTGCTAAAACAAGCCTTAGAAATCTTGGCATTATCTTTGACAAAGCAATGTCATTAGAGCACCACTCTAAACTGCTGACAAGGAACTGTTTTTACCAACTGAGGAAAATCTCTAAACTACGTTCACTTGTGTCCAGAGATGATCTTGAGATGATTATCCACGCCTTTGTGTCTTCCCGTTTAGACTATTGTAACAGCTTATTTTCTTGTCTAAACAAAAAGGCGCTGTCTCGTCTTCAGCAGGTACAAAACTCTGCGGCGAGGTCACTGACTCGCACAAACAAAAGGGCCCATATTACTCCCATTCTAAAAGCCCTTCATTGGTTCCCAGTCACTTTTTGTTTCAATTTTAAAATTCTGGTGCTGACCTTCAGAGCCTTGCATGGTCAGGCTCCCTCCTACATTAGAGACTTGTTGTGTCCTTATACCCCCTCCCGGAGGCTGAGGTCCCAGGGTCAGAACCTGCTCATGGTCTCCCGTACCCGTTACAAGTCCAGAGGAGATCGCTCCTTCCAGGCGGTCGCGCCAACGCTCTGGAACGATCTTCCGTTTTCCTTGCGTTTGCTTGATTCCGTTGATGCTTTTAAGAGCCAACTGAAAACCTATTTGTTTCAGAAAGCATTTTAAAATTCCAGTGATAAAGGGTTGTTTTATGTCCATCATATTTTTGTGACTGTAACTGTAATTTGTATTGTATTGTATGCACTGTGAAGCACTTTGTGACTCCTGTCTGTAAAAGGTGCTATATAAATAAATATTACTTACTTTTTCTCTGCTTCATTGTCTACTACCAAACCTCAGAGTTGGAACTGTTGCCCCCTGTGGTCACAACAGTTTTTTTCCTCTTTCTATAAACAAAACAGGTTTACGTCTACATCTTTAACTTTTCTTGGTTTTTTAGAGCAACTAAAAGCAGCACAAGTTGTTACTTTGAGTAAAAAAGCTGCTAAATGATCTAAAAAGTAGTCCATTTTAAAAGGCAATTAAAAAATGTGGTTCATAACAATGTGTTTTGTTAGACATATCTACTAATAAGTTTAAATTTTGCCAGCGGCGCTTTTGGAGGCTTCTTATTAGAGACGGCGTCGTCGTCTTCCACTGCCGTCTTTTTCAGTTTGATCCCATTCTGACACACAAAGGAAGAAAAGAAGAGTTAGAAATAAGTGCAGAAGATTAGATCAGTGGTTCTCAACCTGTTCTACCCACAACCCCCAAAATAAAGGACAAAGTCAGTAAAATGATGGTCCATTGTTCTAGGAATCTGTGATAACCAGATTTATTTATTGATCTGAATAATATCCACTGTTATCCAGGAACGTTTATTATTATTATTATAGTCATCTTAAAGATGAAAATCCTGGTTTTAATCACTAATGAAATAGGTTCAAAGTGACTAAAAATGGAGGAAAAGGTGGTGAAATGGGATTTAAAAAAACCACAGAAATTGGTTAAAAGTTACAAATTAAAGTGTATAAAAACAGACACAACGTGTTAAAAGGTTTAAAGTGTCATTATTGGAACAATTAGTTTAAAATGACAAATCATCCCCACCAATCACATGCTGAGATGAACTTAAGTCTCACCGTGTTCCCAGCCGTGACGCAGCAGCTGCTGCTCAGCAAACTTCAGACCACGACTCTTCTCTGGAACGCCCTCCACCATCTACACATAAACAGGAAGGACCACTTCAAAATAAAACGATAGGATGGTAAACTTTAGAGCATGTGTCAAACTCAAGGCCCAGGGGCCAAACCCGGCCCTTTAAAGCAGTGGTTCTTAAACTTTTTCTGCCCAAGTCCCTCCTTATGTCCAACTACATTATTTTACTCAGAATTCTGTAAAAACATCTATAGATCATAATGATGGAATGAATGAGTGATAACATGTTTTAAATAATCTAACTTAGTAAATAAGTGAATGAAAGTATTTATTGTCTCCTGAATAGATTTATTTCTATAGTTTTGATCATTTCTGGTCATTTATCCCCTGATGTGAGACCAAGACTCAGTTCATGTTCTGATTGAGATCATTTATATCATCATTTTGTGTGTTTTTGTTTGTCTAGTCTTTTTATTATTCAGTATATTTTTCTCTTATTTTGTGTGTTGTTTGGTTGTTTCTTATGTCATTTTGTCTGTTTTTCTGTTAATTTTGTGTATTTTTCAGTGATCTTGTGTATTTTTTTTCCCTCTTAGCGCGTCTTTGTTGTCATTTTGTGTGTTGCTGGTAATAGTGAGTATTTTCATCTCTTAGTGTTTTTGGTGTCAATTTGTGTATTTTGTCAGTTCTTTTTATTATTCAGTATATTTTTCTCTTATTTTATGTGTTTTCATTGTTGTTGTGTGAGTTGCTGGTAATATTGGAATGAAAATGTGTTGAAATATATATCTAAGTTTTCTAACCTGATTAAGAACAAGCGATGAAAACAGAAAGGTAATAATTAATTTGATTTATCAACAACTAGTACAGTGCCCGTCAGAAGTATGCCTTCATGTGGGAGCATAAGGGGTATAATTGCTTTAATAGTTTTATTTTACTCATTTAGCATATTTTTTGCGTGCGCGCCAGCCATCTCCTCCGTGCGTTATCTATCACACATGCGTGCGCGCTTCTTGCACATGATCCGTCGCAGGTTGTTAAGAGAGACACGGTAACTACGGTAGCCAGTTAAGTCAACTATTCATCAGCATGTATGTCTATGCTGTACAACCCCTCGACTAACAGAGAAAGTTTGTCACACCAGTGCCACCACTGGACAAGTTTGTGTAGAGCCCTGATAATAATAAATATGTTGATAGGGATATAATAATAATAGTGAAAGTAGTAATAGTAATAAAAGTAATGTAATGATATTAATGGCAATAATTGCAATAACAAAATAATAATGTACTAAAAACAATATTAATAATAAACAATATTAAATAATTATAAGGCAATATAATGATAATATAGCAATGCTAATAATACAATGAGAACACCAGTAACTATAATAAAAAATATATATTAATAATGAAAAACAATGATGGTAATTATAAGAATAGCAATAACTTCAATACAAAAATAAAATTATACAATGGACTAGATTTTATCCAGCGCTTTATCACCACACTGAAGCAGTCTCAAAGCGCTTTACATATCAGCTCATTCACTCTCACATTCACACACCAGTGGGACAGGACTGCCATGCAAGGCGCTAGTCGACCACTGGGAGCAACTTAGGGTTCAGTGTCTTGCCCAAGGACACTTCGACACAGTCAGGTACTGGGATCGAACCCCCAACCTCTCGATCAGAAGACAA
Organism: Gouania willdenowi; assembly: GCF_900634775.1. Classification (NCBI taxonomy): domain Eukaryota; kingdom Metazoa; phylum Chordata; class Actinopteri; order Blenniiformes; family Gobiesocidae; genus Gouania; species Gouania willdenowi. The sequence continues at coordinate 9,845 of NW_021145175.1, forward strand.
CCCTCTACCACCTGAGCCACCGTAGCCCGTCTCACAATAACAAAATAATGTAATGAAAATCCAGTAACTATAATACAATAAAAACAATAACAACATATAATAATAAGGTAATAGCAATAATAATAATACAATGAGGATACCAGTAACTATAAGATAAAATAATAATACAAAAAAAGAAGAATATAAGAATAGCAATAACAATAATATAATACTGTGTGTGTGTGTGTGTGTGTGTGTGTGTGTGTGTGTGTAAAAAAGAGAGACCCGAAAGTACCACAAAAAAAATAAACGTTTTGTAACACCAAAGTCACAAATCTCTCTCAACGGCTCTGTGTGAGTTCACCATGTACATCCCGATGTAGTGCACGCACGCGCATCAGCCGTGTGTGTGTGTGTGTGTTTACATTGCAGCTGCTAGCATCTTTCTTAGCACATAGTAGAATATGAGAAGAAACACTCACCGTTGCGTAGAACAAACAATAATCATAGTGGACCCATCCGCTCACAATAACGTTACATTCCTCTGTCTGAAGAATCAGAAAGTTAGCGATAAGGTAATGACCATCAGCACAGGCACCGCCCACACTCATGGAGATGAAGGAGGAAGTGACGTCTGTGACCTGAGATTTAAAGTAAGTTTGGAATCACGGGAATAATATTAAATAACTATGAAATATTACCTTAAATGACTTTTAGCGGTACAAAAACCTTTTTAATATCGACCTTTTTTTTTTTTTTTTTTTTTAACTCAAACAACTGCGACACGGTGACGTCATGAACCCGGAACCGGAAGTGGCGCGCTCTTACCGAGGGAGCCGTAATAATAAAATTAATGTTTTGACTGTTTTGAATCACCAAATTACTCCAAAAAAACAGATGCAGACACTCGGGGTATTTGGAACGTGGATGAATAGCAGTTGATTCACAGTTCATCTGTTTCGCCTTCAAAAAGGATGCCGGAAGTCGTCTCTTAACACATGGTGCGCGAGCGCCCCCTCACACCCTGATGTCAAAAGTTGAATAGGTTTCATTTAGGGGCCCTCCAGAAGTGAAATAAAATTTAAATAAACATTTTGAAATGACCAAATTACTCCAAAATAACAGATACACACACTCGGGGTATTTGGAACCCGTCGACCGAGTTTCAGGTCGAACTGGCACTGCGTCGGTGAGATATTTGCTCCACACACACACATCCACATATCCAGGCCTCCCTTGCTTTTATAGGTACTAGTACAGTGCCCGTCAAAAGTATGCATTTATGTGGGAGGTATATTTGCGGGTGCAAAATGTGGGTGCAATTTTCCTGGTTGAATTCTATGGGATATGAGCATGATAAATGTGTTTTTTTGTTTTGTTTTTTACTCACTTTTATATGTTTTTGTTTGGTGTATTTTTCTGTATTGTATGTTTTTTGGAGTCATTATGTGTATTTTTGAATCTTTCTGTTGTGTTTTTGTGCATTATTTGTATAATTATTGTTTTTGTTGCCATTGTAGTGGTTCTGGAATCATTTTGTTTATAAATATTGTTTAGTTTTTGTTTTATTTTACTCATTTAGTATATTTTTATTATAAATACTGTGTCTGTGTGTGTCTACACCCATCTCCTCTGTGCACGCGCATCATCCGTGTGTCTCCATCCAACTCCGTGAACGCGCATCAAATAAATAAATACTGTAGCGTTTGCGGCCCGACACTACGGGGCTAACTAGCCGAATGACGAGGACACAGAGTGGCTGCCGTTTAACCGGATGAACCGGGTTTTATTACCCTCAAGAACAGGCTAATACTGGGTTGGAGGAGTGCCGAAAAATAACAAAAACGGATAGCTAACTCTACTAGCCACTGGTCGAGGTGTCTCCTTTTTCTCTTTCCCCTCTTTTTTTAGTTCCTCTTCCGCTCCCAACAAAAACTGGCCTATCCGACTAACTAGGGCAACTCCTCCCCCCACAACTTCCCATCAATCCCCCCCAAAGTCCTGCAGGGTCGCTACAATACCTTGTGTGTTCCCGTGAATGTTTGAGACGCTGATAACAAAACTCCATAGACATTGTAGCGCAAATCAGAAAAGTAACAAAACTGCGCAAAACAAAACGTAAAGCTCCAAACTACTGAGTGAGTAAGTAAATTAAAGTATTATCTACAATTCGGCTGTCTTTTTAAAAAAAACAACAAGCATTTTTTACCTTTGAACCGAGTGGTCAGAGCTTAGCTTCCATGCACGGCACCACAGAGAATCTGCAGTTTTCCAGATGGAGATTTGAACAGGTTGGAAACGTGTCTCTAAAAGACTCACCAGTGTCTGATGGTTTCAAACAATCTATTCAGATAGCTCTATGTTTAGGTCTAAACGATCTGTGTGTTTACAGCTGTGTGCGCAGCCATTGGCTCTGGCCGCACACGTGACTCTTGCTCTTACTCTTGAGCTGTGTAGTGAAGATGGTGCGCTAGCGCCCCCTCACACCCTGAGGTCAAAAGTTGAATAGGTTTCATTTAGGGGCCCTCCAGAAGTGAAATAAAATTAAAATAAACATGTTGAAATGACCAAATTACTCCAAAATGACAGATAAACACACTATTGTATTTGGAACCCGTCGACCGAGTTTCAGGTCGAACTGGCACCGCGTCGGTGAGATATTTGCTCCACACACACACACATCCATCCACACACACAGACCTCCCTTGTATTATAATATAGACTAGTACAGTGGAAGTATGCATTCATATAGTGAGCGCTTCAGGAGAGTTGTCAATTACGGACATAATAATAACATACTCTGTAGCATTATTAAGGGGCATATTTGCAGGTGCAAAGTAAAATAACGTGTTCAGTTTCCCTGGTTAAATTCTGAGACATGCGTTGTTTTTTTTTTTTTTTTTTACTAATTTTTATATTTTTTGTTTTAATTATTGTTTGTTGTTGCCATTGTAGTGTTATTCTGAGGTTTATTCCATAAAGCGGGTTATGTTCAAACTCCGACTATGTTCAGGCTGAAATGAGGAAACCCTGGGTTTCTACCTGGCTCCGCCCACCTGAACACTTTAATGAACCTTAACACTTTTCTCTGAAACACATTAGTAACACCACACACGTGTTCACACTATTATTGTTGTGTTGCTTTACGTTTTTGTTTGTTTTGTGCAAACGGTAGTTTTCTTTCTAACATTATAGATGTAGATCATTAAGTGAAACACACTGAGAGGTTGATCTACATTAAAACATCTACTGACGTCTGTAGTAAAGTTCACTGAATACAAACCTGTGGATAATATAAAGGAGGAGATGATCATTTAAATTAATACATTTTTAAGCCTCGATTGTTTTTTTATATTGTTATACAGTTAAATCTGTAGATCACGTCTCTTTGAAGATATAATGTCACAGTGAATTGTGACGCTGCTCTTCAAAGTGACGGGTCGTGGGTTCACGTCCCGCATCAGTGTTTTTTATGACATTTTTTAGGACGTAGAGATGATTCTGGCGACAATTTTACATTAAAAATCAATATAAATGATGCGATATCAAGCAGCATTTACTGTCTTTATATCCAGTGTAACAGGAGGACTCTATGCAGACATCTTACGCTGCTGACACGTCTCCTCAGACACATTTTATTCATATTATTCACCGCTCGTCACGTCACTGAAGAGATAAAGTGATGAAGCGACCAAAAAGTGTGACTAATTACAGGTGATTTAAGCCACTGCCTTCAAGAAACTAAGAATATTTTCTGAACAATTTCAGCCCATTTTTGCTTATTTTTACCCTTTGTCTGCTACACATCACATTTCAATGTCTTTTCTGCACATTTTTTTTACTTTCTAGACATTTTCGTCACTTATTAACCCTTTCCACCGATTTTTCCACCGATTTTTCCACCTAATGTCAGACTTGTTGACCCATTATTGTCACTTTTAATCTCTTTTCATTATATTTCACGTTTATTAAACCACATTTACAATTGGCCATGGCCCATAATTTGCCAGTTTAAACTCATTGTTCTTACTTTTTAAATTACATTACCCCCACCCTCCTATTTCTGCCACTTTTAAGCAAATATTGAGACTCTGAACCATTTTTGGCCACTTTACTTTCCAAAATCCCATTTTACCACCTTTTCAAAATTTAGAGAAACCATGAATGATTGTGTAAATTACCGACCAAATCAGTCGTAGATTTCCCCAAAATAATACACAAATTCAATGAAACTCCACAATATAAACATTGCTCACATTTTCTCCACACTTATATCATATTATCATTTTTAATCTCATATTGTTAAAATAACTCTAAATTCTTCCAATATCCTGCAATTGTCTTGAAATTATTCCACAAAATTTCCCCAAATCACCGCTATGTTATTGCTATTCGTAGGTTAATGCTAGCTAATGCCAATGATAAGCTAATGCAGTGTGACGTGAGCCAGAATCTGCATCTTCACTTGCATTTTCTTCATAAAATGCAAATATTGTAGTTATTATTATTATAATTATTATTCCTCAACAGGATAGGTAAAATCCACTGTAGGGCTACATTATACTGTATATCACATTACATTTTTATGTATTTTAAGTGCAGGATTAAGGGGTACATGGCTTCAGGTTAAATGTCTGAAGGGGTTCCTGGCTACGGGATAGTGGAGTGTTTGGGAACCACTGCTTTAGAAGAACTGCTTCATAAATAAGCAATGGAAAGAAATAAAAAGTAAATAAAGTTCACCTCTGGATTGGACGATCATCCCCACATATGCAGAAACTTTATTTATTGACTGAAATAGTCGACAACCAAAACACTAAACTGATGCCAGGAAATGTCAACATACCAAAATTCTTGAAAAAAAAAACCAGCCATATCTTAAATCTGGGTTGTGTAGAATGTTCTAGTTTGAGGTTTAAAAAAACTTGTTATGCAAAGATGGGAAGTTTTTTTTGAAGAATGTCATGATGACAAAATGATTTGGTCCCATGAATTGTCACTTTCTGTTTTTGCTGGGTTTTTATTGGTCAGTGCCAGTAGAAAGTATGTATCGCGATAGAAAAGTGGGAGGGGCCAGTAGCTTTTTCATGGATGTTAAATGAGGTTGTGTTTGAAGGTGCAACGTCAGGAACATTGAAGTTTGTTGTGAAATGTGTAGAGTGATAATTATTGTGTTTTCATTTATTTTGGCGTTTAGCAAGGACTCTGTAGGGAGTTGAACCCCGAGTTTGTTGTCCTCATGGATCCAGATCTCCTCATACCTGAACAGACTCGTTTAGTGGCATTGATCCACAACAGTCAGTTAGGATGCACATGGAATTTGTAAGATATCATTTATTAATGATATCATTGCAGTCCAAACAAATCCGACGAAGCACATCCTTGAACCTAGCAGCAGCCATGCACATGTTCCACAAGCAAAAGTCACTGTTGAGGAAGGACTGATGACATCATCACTGTCGAGGTAGGACCAATGTTCCAATGTAATGTTCCAAAATTGGTGGGGCATGGGGGTGGGCTCTCCAGTCATTGGCTATGGCGCGCACATGGCTACGGTGTTCAGTGATTGGCTAGGTAGGACCAATGTTATAACTCATGACATCATCACTGTAGAGGTAGGACTGATGAGATCAACACTGAGTCAGTCGACGCGGGGCGTGGGGCGTGGGGGTTGGGTGTCCAAACAAATCTGACGTTGCACACCCTAGAACCAAGCAGCAGCCATGTTGAAAGTCTCAGGTCAGTTTGATCCTGATCCGCAGAGATATTTTTGTATTTGGTTCAGTGGCTGATGTTTCATTTCAAAACAAATCAAAGCTTAATTTTCTTTTTTAATAAATCTGTGAAGTTTTATGTCCAATACAATATTAACTGGAACAAATGTCAAAAGCATTTTTTTTATATTGAATGTATGCCAGAAAATAGAAGAACACACACACACACACACACACACACACACACACACACACACTGAGAGCAATGAGGTCTATAAGACTTGCTCAATGGAATTCAAACCGGCAACCCTACAGTTATAAGCCCGTTCCATAACCAGTAGTTCCACCACTGCCCCTGTTTTATTTGCAGAGTGGCACTTTTTGCTCTTCAAATAGGAACAATTGGTCTCATTTTTGTTAATTATACATACAGTATATATATATATATATATATATGTATATATATATATATATATATATATATATATGTATATATATATATATATATATATATATATATATATATATATATATATATATAGAGTAATTTGATTGGACAAGATCATTTCCATGAGTTCTGATATGAAGCAACAACAGCACTGGGACTTTTTACAGACATTATCACTCCACTGTTCAGGTGTTCTAATAAACATCAGAAAATGTTTGTGTTGCCATGGAAACAGCCTTGTTTCCCGTCCATTTGTGGACCCCTTTGTTTTTGGTGGAGCCAAAGAAATTATTAAATAAAAAAAGCATAATCATAATCCCTGTTAACTAATAAAATGCACTTGTACAAGTGTTGTATAAAAGCAATATCACACTGAAGGTCGTGCTGTTGTGATTATCTATGACCAATTCACACCTGATATTTCAGTACAACAGCACGACCTCTCGTGCAACATTGTTTAATTTTATATATATTATTATAGTTGAAAAAGATAACAGTTAAAGTCAAATAATATTCATTTACGTATTCTTTCAACTCCAATTTTTTTTGGTCTTTTTTCTAAATTGTATCGTTATCTCGTCATCGTCTATCATATCGTATCGTGAACTGTATCGTCCCAGCCCTAGTGAGTGTGTGTGTGTGGATGAGCTGATGTTGTAAAGCTCTTTGTGAATTATTCACTGGTCATAAAAGTGTTCTATAAATCAAGTGCATTTGCCATTTTTACTGTATCAGCATCACAGAAGCAGGTCTACATGCTCTCTCTCTCTCTCTCTCTCGCTCGCCCTGACTGTTTTATCTTCAATGAATGTCAAGTCCACTGAATTCGTTTGCACATTTTTTATGTTTTTTATTTTTTTCTATTTTTGAGCAGGAGGTTGATGCATCATTCAGACCTATTTTTCCCCTGCAGTCCCTATTTTACACCCAGTCTCATCATTATTTCATAAGGGGTTATTTGCTATGCTATGGTACAGTGTACACTACTGTGTGTACTGTGTACAGGCTGTATCTGTAAAATGTATACATATATCTGCAGTAATTTCCAGAATAACAAACCTTTTGTAATTATTTACACATTTACTTCCCAAAACTAGAGCAATGTGTAAAAGTATAAAAGCTTTCCTAATAGTGGAAGCAGGTTTCTTTGTTACAATATGCAAATGGTTTTTTTTATCTTTTAGGTTTTTTTTTAATTAAATTATCTGTAAAACCAAAAAAAAATCATTATTGTGTGTGAAATACATTGGTGTATTAAGAATGAAATAAACTGCCATCATAAACTGGAACTACTTGTGTTACTGGGGCTGTATTACCGGTAAGTCATAATCTTTTAGTTCAACTTAAATACACATAAATGATATATTTCTGTAATTTACAGCAGTGTTTTCCAAACTTTTCAGTCCCATGTATCCCTAATTCATACTATTTTTAATGCGAGTACCCCTTAGTTCATGTTATACATCAGGTTTTTTTTTTTTATATATAATTGCACACTCATCTGAAGGCTTTCTTGCATCTGCTTTAACATAAAACACAGATTTAAGAGTTTTTCTCATCTATTTCTGATGTTTTTGGCTATTTTAGATTTCGAGTTTAACTTTTTTGATGTATTTTAAAGAGTTGTGTCAACAATTATTATCAAAGGATAAAGAAAATGTCTGCGCTTGTGCCAAATTTGTCCTATATTGTTAGAAACTAAATTAACAGATGTGTCTGTGCGATATGTACACGTACCCCTGGTTGGGAACCACTGTAAAAAAAAAAAAAAAAAAGTTTAAATTAACCAAATTTTGGAATGGACTGAAGGTCATTAAGACCTTAAACAAAACTCTGCTGACGATGTTATGGATAATAATCATTATTTATTTAATTTAAACAAATCAAAAGTTCTTTGAACATTTAATGACAATATATTTGTTTCTGTTGGCAATGTGACATATTGAACGTATGACTCTTGATAATCATCAACATGTTCTCAACTCAACTTTATTTATAAAGCACAGAATACAACATCATCTCAAAGCGCTTAACAAAATAAAATACATTGAAAATCAATGAATTTGTCTGCCACAGAAAATATTGATAAAATAAAATAAATTAGAGGGTTTCACTGAACAAAGAAAAGTACCAGATTATAATCACTGAAGACTGAACACACCTTTAGAACAGGATCATATTCCTCAAACATCGGCTTATTTCACCCATTACGGTGAATAAATCACTATTTTCCGGGTGGTTGTCATGGCAGCGCAAGTCATCTTTGATCCATTGATGATGGCTTTTTATCGCAACATTTTGATGTCAATAAATGTCGACCTACCAGATTATAATCACATAATTATATTTAATAAGTGGGTATTTTAGATTTATTGTACATTTATATTAAAATATAAGAGATACTTGGATGAGCGGGAGAAACGGCTTGTAGTGGGCGCCAGAAAATTTCCCTTATTTTGAAATCCAAAACTTGACAGGTATGAACAGTACAGTAGAAATAGTGCAATAACAACCGCCAGGGGGCAACAAACACACAGAGGCAAATCTTCAGAGTTTCCCTTTGGAACTTTTGTGTTAAAATGATTCAATAAAATAAAAAAAAACAAGAGCATCAAAACTTTTTAAACTTAAATAAAAAAGTGTTCAAAACACAATTTATTGGGTTTAAAATTTTTATTTATTTTTTTTTGCATTCAAACACTGACTCAGCTGTTTCTGGTGTCATGGCGGCTGTGTGTTGGAGTCACATGACTGTTTCTCAGCGTTCTGATGCAAAGTATTTCAATCAAAAAAGTATTTTGATTGAAATACTTTTTAACATTTAGATGTGACTGATGTTTTCATGGTGTCTGCTTGGAGCCAATCACAATCTGTTTCATCTTCTGCCACAGCTTCCTCACATTTTTGACGAGTTGCTGAAAAAAATTTTCCTTTTTGGGAGAATTTTTTTCCTTTTCCATCTGCTCTCTGATGTACTTTATATCCTGTCTGTTTTTCTCCTGAGCTTCCAAGATGATGTCCAAGTTTTTCTGCCACTGAATTGTCTGGTCCTTTAAGGTTTGGTGGAACTGCACCACAGACTCTTTGAGGGCATCGATGTCCTTCTCCTGGTTCTCCATCTTGTGGATCAGAAAATCCAATTGGGGCTGTGAAATCTCCTGGTCTTCTGATCGATGAACCACTGAAAAACTGAGCTCAGTGACCTCCTCAGCAACTTCTATTGCTTCTCCATTAAGCTCAACCTGTTCTTCTGCATGGGGGACGTGAACCTCCACAGGGCTGGTAGCAACCACAGACTCCTGAGCGACTGCTATTGCTTCTTCATTAAGCCCAACCTGTTCTTCTGCATGGGGGACGTGAACCTCCACAGGGCTGGTAGCAACCACAGACTCCTGAGCGACTGCTATTGCTTCTCCTTTAAGCCCAACCTGTTCTTCTGCATGCAGGACGTGAACCTCCACAGGGCTGGTAACAACCACAGACTCCTGAGCGACTGCTATTGCTTCTTCATTAAGCCCAACCTGTTCTTCTGCATGGGGGACGTGAACCTCCACAGGGCTGGTAGCAACCACAGACTCCTGAGCGACTGCTATTGCTTCTTCATTAAGCCCAACCTGTTCTTCTTCATGCAGGGTTTGGACTATTGGTTTTACCTGAACCTCCACAGGGCTGGTAACATCCACAGACTCAGTGGAGACATCTCCCTGAGTTTGGAGCAGAGCAGCCCGTTCTCTCGCGCGCTTCCGAGCTCGTTTCTCGCGCTGGTAGTTTTTCTTCCTATTAGGACCTTGACCTGGTTGGTAACAATTTCCTTGTGTGTTTTTCGTCTCCATTGTATCAGTTTTTCTGTGATGTTTAGCAAAGATATGATTGTCTCCGTTTAAAGCAGCTGCTGTGATGTGTCTGTTCAGTCAACCTGACGTATTTATAGGCTCATAAATGTAACTCGTCATTTATAGAACGCTTCGAAATGACGTGTCTAAACTTCCTTTTTATTTCAAAACAAGAGCCCTAATGGATGACAAGATGCTTTTATTTTGAAAGGGCGATGTTTGATTTTTTAGCTTTAAGTCGGTATTAATACCTACAATTGTTTAAAATGACGTGTTCATTATTACAATTTCAGTAATATTATGTTAAATCTGGAAGTTTTGCATCTTTTCACAAAATGTTTGTCAATAGTTAAATATTTTAGTCACAAGTATTTAAATTAAAAAGAAACAATATTAAGATATGTAATAAGAGTAGGAACAAGAATAATGATGAAAAACTAATATTTTAAGAAACAAGAATGATCAAAAGTATTATTCTTTTAAAATATATATAATACTACTACTAATAATAATAAAAGGAATAAGAATGATGAAAAATAATGATTAAGAATGGATTTTATTTACAATGCATTTAATAAAAAATTTAAAAGTCTGAAAGTGTTCAACATTAAACTAAAATGAAACAAAGTATAGATTATAGATAAAATGTTCTCTGTATTTAGACGTGTGTATTAATTAAATATTTGTAAAGTGCAAACTTGCAGCTATTCTATGTAAAATGAATGCAATGTATTTATATAAAATCAGTTTTTATGATTGGGATCCTAAATAAACCCTAACGTTTCCTGGGGTCCTCTCAGTTAGCCCCTGTACTATGAAGAAGGATATAAACACGCTCACTAACCCAGGTGATTTCAGTCTGGCTACGTGCGCGCTCCTGTGACGGGGGCGGAGTTAACAGCATCAGACCAATCACAATCCCAGAGAAACTGTGGAGCAACTTACATCACTAATGAGGAATAATTACTTTAAAATATGAAGAATTAAAATCCACAATTTAGACCAAAAACAACAGTTTCCGCAGTAAAATCAGGAAGAAAAGAACAGGCAGATAAATGTGTTATTGATATGAGATTATACAATATTAGTTGATGGAGAATAAACTTTCACTCTGATCAGTTTCACTTTATTAAAGCTCAGATTGTGTCTGTGTTCATATAGATCAGCTGACATCATAAGGTGAAAAATATTTATACATTATCTCCAGGACTGAGGCTCAGCGTCTCCACACAATACATGAATGAATGAGGTTTAATCAGATACTAATGTAGATATTAATGTTTCCTACAGGATGTGATGGTAAATAATGATAAATATTCTCTCTCCTTTCAGCGTCACATCAGATCCACGTTCACAATGATCCTCCTTTTATTGGACAGCTCGTTTTCTAAGACATCTGATTGGTCAGGAGGCGGGATGGTGATAAACGATATAAATCTCTATATTTTTAACTCACTAGACCATTCAGGGTTAAATTTGCTGATGCAAAATGCCAGACACATTTATTAACAAACAGCTGCACAATATGTGCCACAAAGGGTTTTTTTCTCCTTTAAGGGACAGCACGTGTGCGTCTCCTCCTCCTTTGTGGGCGGAGTTTGTAAACTTCCTGATTGGCTCTTCTTGCCGTACTTGGCCATAAACTCCGCCTCCTGCGGCTCCAGTCGAGCTAATTTGGCGCTAATGGTCAAACCGTGTCTGACTCCTCTGAAATAAATAATAATGTCATTCAAACTTTGATTTCTTTGTTTAATCTCAGACGTATTTGTGTGCGGTGCGCCCTCCGCAGGCCTTTATCAGCTGTGCATCTGAGGAGAAACATTCATCAGTTCATCTTTAAATACATTTCACACAAAAACCTATAAAAACAGCATTTTAAAATCACCTAGCAACAAAACACACTTATGCACTATATATTTATTTTATTACCTTTTAAAAATAGGACTACTTTACAGTTTTAGAGCCTGTGTTCCTCCATCTTGAAATCATGTGACTGATGATGTCACACGTCCCCACTGCCTGTAAACATCCCATTGTTTTCTATTGGAGTGAAACATTCAGCCTGATTTTTATATCATTTAGTAGATTTTTAGATCATTTAGTAGATTTTTACATCATTTAGTAGATTTTTAGATCATTTAGTAGTAAATCACTGACTGTTGAATGACTTCCATCCTAAAGTCCTTTTATCCTCAGGGTTTGTGTGTCTTCAACAGTCTGTGATTTACTCTTTAACTTCAGCCACCAGAGCGTGTCAGTGCACTGTTTAAGGGAGAGTAAAGGTCCCTTAGGAGAGCTCTTTTTGTCTTTTTGAAGCCCTCTTTCTGTGTGTCTGATGTTCTGCCCTGTAGATTTTTTGTAAAAGTCTTTGATGTCATTGGCCCCTGGGTTACCGATCTGATCAACCTTTCCCTGTCAACTGGTGTTTTCCCCAGTTCTTTCAAACACGCAACTGTAGAACCACTTCTCAAAAAGCCCAATCTGGACCCAGCAGATTTAAAAAACTTCAGGCCCATTTCTAAATTTCCGTTTTTGTCCAAAGTGTTGGAGAAGGTTGTCTCTAATCAGTTGGTACCCTTCTTGGAGAAACACAACATTTTCGACACTTTTCAGTCCGGTTTCCGTAAGAATCACTCCACGGAAACCGCCCTGCTTAAAGTGTCCAGTGATATTATGATGTCCGCGGACTCTGGAAAATGTGCTGTTCTTGTGTTGTTAGATCTCTTGTCAGCATTTGACACTGTGAATCATCAAACCATGTTCACAAGACTGCGTGACCTGGTTGGAATGTCTGGACCAGTCTTGGAGTGGTTCTCCTCGTATTTGTCGGGGAGGAGTTTTAGTGTCTATGCAAATGAGTTCCTGTCTGACCCTGCTAATTTGCTGTGTGGGGTTCCCCAGGGCTCTGTTTTGGGCCCGATTTTGTTTCTACTCTATATCTTTCCATTAGGGAAAATTATCCAGACCTTTGATGATGTTTCCTACCATTTGTTTGCGGATGATATTCAGCTTTACTGCACTTTTAAGCCCTCTGAGATCCAGAAATTAAGCTCTCTGCTGAAATGTCTTGCGCAAGTTAAACAATGGCTCGGTGCAAATTCCCTACAACTAAACCCAGACAAAACGGAGGTGCTGGTGTTTGCCCCCGATGACGCTATCCCAGGGATTCACCAGTATTTGGGCGACCTGAGTTTGTCTGCTAAAACAAGCCTTAGAAATCTTGGCATTATCTTTGACAAAGCAATGTCATTAGAGCACCACTCTAAACTGCTGACAAGGAACTGTTTTTACCAACTGAGGAAAATCTCTAAACTACGTTCACTTGTGTCCAGAGATGATCTTGAGATGATTATCCACGCCTTTGTGTCTTCCCGTTTAGACTATTGTAACAGCTTATTTTCTTGTCTAAACAAAAAGGCGCTGTCTCGTCTTCAGCAGGTACAAAACTCTGCGGCGAGGTTACTGACTCGCACAAACAAAAGGGCCCATATTACTCCCATTCTAAAAGCCCTTCATTGGTTCCCAGTCACTTTCCGTTTCAATTTTAAAATTCTGGTGCTGACCTTCAGAGCCTTGCATGGTCAGGCTCCCTCCTACATTAGAGACTTGTTGTGTCCTTATACCCCCTCCCGGAGGCTGAGGTCCCAGGGTCAGAACCTGCTCATGGTCTCCCGTACCCGTTACAAGTCCAGAGGAGATCGCTCCTTCCAGGTGGTCGCGCCAACGCTCTGGAACGATCTTCCGTTTTCCTTGCGTTTGCTTGATTCCGTTGATGCTTTTAAGAGCCAACTGAAAACCTATTTGTTTCAGAAAGCATTTTAAAATTCCAGTGATAAAGGGTTGTTTTATGTCCATCATATTTTTGTGACTGTAACTGTAATTTGTATTGTATTGTATGCACTGTGAAGCACTTTGTGACTCCTGTCTGTAAAAGGTGCTATATAAATAAATATTACTTACTTTTTCTCTGCTTCATTGTCTACTACCAAACCTCAGAGTTGGAACTGTTGCCCCCTGTGGTCACAACAGTTTTTTTCCTCTTTCTATAAACAAAACAGGTTTACGTCTACATCTTTAACTTTTCTTGGTTTTTTAGAGCAACTAAAAGCAGCACAAGTTGTTACTTTGAGTAAAAAAGCTGCTAAATGATCTAAAAAGTAGTCCATTTTAAAAGGCAATTAAAAAATGTGGTTCATAACAATGTGTTTTGTTAGACATAGGTCTACTAATAAGTTTAAATTTTGCCAGCGGCGCTTTTGGAGGCTTCTTATTAGAGACGGCGTCGTCGTCTTCCACTGCCGTCTTTTTCAGTTTGATCCCATTCTGACACACAAAGGAAGAAAAGAAGAGTTAGAAATAAGTGCAGAAGATTAGATCAGTGGTTCTCAACCTGTTCTACCCACAACCCCCAAAATAAAGGACAAAGTCAGTAAAATGATGGTCCATTGTTCTAGGAATCTGTGATAACCACATTTATTTATTGATCTGAATAATATCCACTGTTATCCAGGAACGTTTATTATTATTATTATAGTCATCTTAAAGATGAAAATCCTGGTTTTAATCACTAATGAAATAGGTTCAAAGTGACTAAAAATGGAGGAAAAGGTGGTGAAATGGGATTTAAAAAAACCACAGAAATTGGTTAAAAGTTACAAATTAAAGTGTATAAAAACAGACACAACGTGTTAAAAGGTTTAAAGTGTCATTATTGGAACAATTAGTTTAAAATGACAAATCATCCCCACCAATCACATGCTGAGATGAACTTAAGTCTCACCGTGTTCCCAGCCGTGACGCAGCAGCTGCTGCTCAGCAAACTTCAGACCACGACTCTTCTCTGGAACGCCCTCCACCATCTACACATAAACAGGAAGGACCACTTCAAAATAAAACGATAGGATGGTAAACTTTAGAGCATGTGTCAAACTCAAGGCCCAGGGGCCAAACCCGGCCCATTAAAGCAGTGGTTCTTAAACTTTTTCTGCCCAAGTCCCTCCTTATGTCCAACTACATTATTTTACTCAGAATTCTGTAAAAACATCTATAGATCATAATGATGGAATGAATGAGTGATAACATGTTTTAAATAATCTAACTTAGTAAATAAGTGAATGAAAGTATTTATTGTCTCCTGAATAGATTTATTTCTATAGTTTTGATCATTTCTGGTCTTTTATCCCCTGATGTGAGACCAAGACTCAGTTCATGTTCTGATTGAGATCATTTATATCATCATTTTGTGTGTTTTTGTTTGTCTAGTCTTTTTATTATTCAGTATATTTTTCTCTTATTTTGTGTGTTGTTTGGTTGTTTCTTATGTCATTTTGTATGTTTTTCTGTTAATTTTGTGTATTTTTCAGTGATCTTGTGTATTTTTTTTCCCTCTTAGCGCGTCTTTGTTGTCATTTTGTGTGTTGCTGGTAATAGTGAGTATTTTCATCTCTTAGTGTTTTTGGTGTCAATTTGTGTATTTTGTCAGTTCTTTTTATTATTCAGTATATTTTTCTCTTATTTTATGTGTTTTCATTGTTGTTGTGTGAGTTGCTGGTAATATTGGAATGAAAATGTGTTGAAATATATATCTAAGTTTTCTAACCTGATTAAGAACAAGCGATGAAAACAGAAAGGTAATAATTAATTTGATTTATCAACAACTAGTACAGTGCCCGTCAGAAGTATGCCTTCATGTGGGAGCATAAGGGGTATAATTGCTTTAATAGTTTTATTTTACTCATTTAGCATATTTTTTGCGTGCGCGCCAGCCATCTCCTCCGTGCGTTATCTATCACACATGCGTGCGCGCTTCTTGCACATGATCCGTCGCAGGTTGTTAAGAGAGACACGGTAACTACGGTAGCCAGTTAAGTCAACTATTCATCAGCATGTATGTCTATGCTGTACAACCCCTCGACTAACAGAGAAAGTTTGTCACACCAGTGCCACCACTGGACAAGTTTGTGTAGAGCCCTGATAATAATAAATATGTTGATAGGGATATAATAATAATAGTGAAAGTAGTAATAGTAATAAAAGTAATGTAATGATATTAATGGCAATAATTGCAATAACAAAATAATAATGTACTAAAAACAATATTAATAATAAACAATATTAAATAATTATAAGGCAATATAATGATAATATAGCAATGCTAATAATACAATGAGAACACCAGTAACTATAATAAAAAATATATATTAATAATGAAAAACAATGATGGTAATTATAAGAATAGCAATAACTTCAATACAAAAATAAAATTATACAATGGACTAGATTTTATCCAGCGCTTTATCACCACACTGAAGCAGTCTCAAAGCGCTTTACATATCAGCTCATTCACTCTCACATTCACACACCAGTGGGACAGGACTGCCATGCAAGGCGCTAGTCGACCACTGGGAGCAACTTAGGGTTCAGTGTCTTGCCCAAGGACACTTCGACACAGTCAGGTACTGGGATCGAACCCCCAACCTCTCGATCAGAAGACAACCCTCTACCACCTGAGCCACCGTAGCCCGTCTCACAATAACAAAATAATGTAATGAAAATCCAGTAACTATAATACAATAAAAACAATAACAACATATAATAATAAGGTAATAGCAATAATAATAATACAATGAGGATACCAGTAACTATAAGATAAAATAATAATACAAAAAAAGAAGAATATAAGAATAGCAATAACAATAATATAATACTGTGTGTGTGTGTGTGTGTGTGTGTGTGTGTGTGTGTGTGTGTGTGTGTGTGTGTGTGTGTGTGTGTGTGTGTAAAAAAGAGAGACCCGAAAGTACCACAAAAAAAATAAACGTTTTGTAACACCAAAGTCACAAATCTCTCTCAACGGCTCTGTGTGAGTTCACCATGTACATCCCGATGTAGTGCACGCACGCGCATCAGCCGTGTGTGTGTGTGTGTGTTTACATTGCAGCTGCTAGCATCTTTCTTAGCACATAGTAGAATATGAGAAGAAACACTCACCGTTGAGCAGAACAAACAATAATCATAGTGGACCCATCCGCTCACAATAACGTTACATTCCTCTGTCTGAAGAATCAGAAAGTTAGCGATAAGGTAATGACCATCAGCACAGGCACCGCCCACACTCATGGAGATGAAGGAGGAAGTGACGTCTGTGACCTGAGATTTAAAGTAAGTTTGGAATCACGGGAATAATATTAAATAACTATGAAATATTACCTTAAATGACTTTTAGCGGTACAAAAACCTTTTTAATATCGACCTTTTTTTTTTTTTTAACTCAAACAACTGCGACACGGTGACGTCATGAACCCGGAACCAGAAGTGGCGCGCTCTTACCGAGGGAGCCGTAATTATAAAATTAATGTTTTGACTGTTTTGAATCACCAAATTACTCCAAAAAAACAGATGCAGACACTCGGGGTATTTGGAACGTGGATGAATAGCAGTTGATTCACAGTTCATCTGTTTCGCCTTCAAAAAGGATGCCGGAAGTCGTCTCTTAACACATGGTGCGCGAGCGCCCCCTCACACCCTGATGTCAAAAGTTGAATAGGTTTCATTTAGGGGCCCTCCAGAAGTGAAATAAAATTTAAATAAACATTTTGAAATGACCAAATTACTCCAAAATAACAGATACACACACTCGGGGTATTTGGAACCCGTCGACCGAGTTTCAGGTCGAACTGGCACTGCGTCGGTGAGATATTTGCTCCACACACACACATCCACATATCCAGGCCTCCCTTGCTTTTATAGGTACTAGTACAGTGCCCGTCAAAAGTATGCATTTATGTGGGAGCATAAGGGGTATATTTGTGGGTGCAATTTTCCTGGTTGAATTCTATGGGATATGAGCATGATAAATGTGTGTTTTTTTGTTTTGTTTTTTACTCACTTTTATATGTTTTTGTTTGGTGTATTTTTCTGTATTGTATGTTTTTTGGAGTCATTATGTGTATTTTTGAATCTTTCTGTTGTGTTTTTGTGCATTATTTGTATAATTATTGTTTTTGTTGCCATTGTAGTGGTTCTGGAATCATTTTGTTTATTTTGTGTATAAATATTGTTTAGTTTTTGTTTTATTTTACTCATTTAGTATATTTTTATTATAAATACTGTGTGTGTGTGTGTCTACACCCATCTCCTCTGTGCACGCGCATCATCCGTGTGTGTGTGTGTGTCTCCATCCAACTCCGTGAACGCGCATCAAATAAATAAATACTGTAGCGTTTGCGGCCCGACACTACGGGGCTAACTAGCCGAATGACGAGGACACAGAGTGGCTGCCGTTTAACCGAATGAACCGGGTTTTATTACCCTCAAGAACAGGCTAATACTGGGTTGGAGGAGTGCCGAAAAATAACAAAAACGGATAGCTAACTCTACTAGCCACTGGTCGAGGTGTCTCCTTTTTCTCTTTCCCCTCTTTTTTTAGTTCCTCTTCCGCTCCCAACAAAAACTGGCCTATCCGACTAACTAGGGCAACTCCTTCCCCCACAACTTCCCATCAATCCCCCCCAAAGTCCATAGACATTGTAGCGCAAATCAGAAAAGTAACAAAACTGCGCAAAACAAAACGTAAAGCTCCAAACTACTGAGTGAGTAAGTAAATTAAAGTATTATCTACAATTCGGCTGTCTTTTTTTAAAAAACAAAAAGCATTTTTTACCTTTGAACCGAGTGGTCAGAGCTTAGCTTCCATGCACGGCACCACAGAGAATCTGCAGTTTTCCAGATGGAGATTTGAACAGGTTGGAAACGTGTCTCTAAAAGACTCACCAGTGTCTGATGGTTTCAAACAATCTATTCAGATAGCTCTATGTTTAGGTCTAAACGATCTGTGTGTTTACAGCTGCTTAGCTGTGTGCGCAGCCATTGGCTCTGGCCGCACACGTGACTCTTGCTCTTACTCTTGAGCTGTGTAGTGAAGATGGTGCGCTAGCGCCCCCTCACACCCTGAGGTCAAAAGTTGAATAGGTTTCATTTAGGGGCCCTCCAGAAGTGAAATAAAATTTAAATAAACATTTTGAAATGACCAAATTACTCCAAAATAACAGATACACACACTATTGTATTTGGAACCCGACCGAGTTTCAGGTCGAACTGACACCGCGTCGGTGAGATATTTGCTCCACACACACACACATCCATCCACACACACAGACCTCCCTTGAATTATAATATAGACTAGTACAGTGGAAGTATGCATTCATATAGTGAGCGCTTCAGGAGAGTTGTCAATTACGGACATAATAATAACATACTCTGTAGCATTATTAAGGGGCATATTTGCAGGTGCAAAGTAAAATAACGTGTGCAGTTTCCCTGGTTAAATTCTGAGACATGCGTTGGTTTTTTTTTTTACTAATTTTTATATTTTTTGTTTTAATTATTGTTTGTTGTTGCCATTGTAGTGTTATTCTGAGGTTTATTCCATAAAGCGGGTTATGTTCAAACTCCGACTATGTTCAGGCTGAAATGAGGAAACCCTGGGTTTCTACCTGGCTCCGCCCACCTGAACACTTTAATAAACCTTAACACTTTTCTCTGAAACACATTAGTAACATCACACACGTGTTCACACCATTATTGTTGTGTTGCTTTACGTTTTTGTTTGTTTTGTGCAAACGGTAGTTTTCTTTCTAACATTATAGATGTAGATCATTAAGTGAAACACACTGAGAGGTTGATCTACATTAAAACATCTACTGACGTCTGTAGTAAAGTTCACTGAATACAAACCTGTGGATAATATAAAGGAGGAGATGATCATTTAAATTAATACATTTTTAAGCCTCGATTGTTTTTTTATATTGTTATACACTCACAGAAATGATTCATGGCAGAGTTAATTTTTATGCATTTACATCTATTTGATTTTATTTAAAAACTCATATTCTTAAAATGTATGCATTAAAAATCATTTTAATCTACATAATTTAATCAATTCTAAAATGTATTAAATGTAATTAGTTAATACACACTGATATTATTTAAATAATCAAAGTTATAAAACAAACAAGATTCTTTTATTTAATATTTATGTGATTGATTTTCGTAGAAGTTATGTGAAGTCAAATGGAGAAACCGGAAACTACGTATTTCACTTCCGCTGAATGATCGCGGTCAGGTATTTGTGGGTTGGTCTTGCAGTTGTCCGTCTGCAGGTAAGTAATCCGAGACATCTATTTCTAGTTACTCCTAAATATGTCCTAATCGTGCAGTTTATCTCACATCAATATTATATAATGTATTTATTTATATATGCGTAGTTCGCGATTCTTGTAAGTAGCTTAAGCTTGGTCACGTCGCGTGTACCGGCGCCCGCTAGCATAGTAGCTAACAAGTTTAGCTATTTTTGGCTAGCTTGATACTGAACCACATCCACGTACTAGGGCATTAACGACTTCAGAGGTCCACTTATTTATCGAAATACGCTAGTTTAAGTCGAGTCTACTAGACGGGTGATGACGCCTCTTTTACTTCTAGTTAATTAAGCGCACGTCCAAATCCGTCATATATTAATGCATGCTCACAAGTAAGCAGCTTTTGCAGGTTGTTCTCTAAGTTAATATATAATATAGTGGCTCATTTCCATTTTCTAGGTTTTAACTTATTAAAAAAGTTGTTCTAAAACAGTTTAGCTCGAAAGTTTACAGCGGGTACATCATACGTCTTCAGGTACAATTGATATGCTCCGTGCAGACGCATATGATAGACATTCGTAGCGCCCAATAAACGGCTTTGGACAATCGTAAAACACACCTCTCTTACGAGAAATTGAATTGTTTTTCTACAGACTAAATATAACTTGTGATATTTAGTATGGCGATAGCCAGACTAGCTAAATATGGCTTTTCTGGGTGATTCTTCAACAATGGGCAAATTTGGCATCTGTAGTTTTTGGAAAATAACAACAAATATTCTATTTTTAATTATTTTACATGTAATGTATCAGTGCAATGTCTAGTGTCACTTTAGTGGTTGCTTTAATATTCAATATATAGTTTTTCAACATATTTAAAATATGACTTCTAACCCTAAACGTGATGGAAATGACAAAATTTCATATTCATTAAAAATCTCGAAATCTCTTGCTTTAGCTTCGACATTAAATGTACACACAATACAACAAGTGAAAATATTTTTTATTAATTGAGAGCATATTCAAAAGAAATATAAGCCGTTTGGAAATGATGTCTGGAAAGTTTATATTTTCTAGGATTTCTTGGATTTTTTTTCTTGAAACTTTAGCTTAATTATATCTTGTTCTTTTGGGTCTACTATACAATTAACATTCGCGAGCTCAGTCATAAATATAAATCGCATTGCTTGTGTTTTCTAAACTAGTTTTGTTGATACATAAGCCTCTTTTCCTGATGCGCGCTTCCCGTGCTCGTTAAACGTTGCTGGTCATGCTGCGTTTTGCGTTTCATTTTACTGTTTTTTTTTTTTTGGTGGCTGACATAATTCATATTTGTTTGAGTAAACATGGAAGCATTAAATTGCATCAATGCTCTAGATATTTTCTCTAATGGTTGTCATTTGTAGGAAAAAATTGTGTAGATCAGTGATGTAAGGATTTTTCACATCGTAAACTGAACTATGTAACTGCAATTAATTAATGTAAAGAACTGAAGAAGAATTGAGTCAAGAATCTAGACTTCAATATGATGGTTAGCTAGTATTAGCTAGGTGACTACCCTATAGAGTACTTTATTTAAATACTGGCTTGAATTTCATAAGTGAATGTTAGATGCCGTTTTTCTTCTCACTTCTATTTTTATTTTTATTTTCTTTTTTCAGATACCTAACTCTTGGGGTATTTGTCTCATTCTCCTCATGTCCTGTGTTCTCACCTCCATGTGACAACATAGTTTGTAAGTATAAGTGAAAAGTTGTACACATCAAAATGTAGCACAGTTTAAATGAAGTTCATATTAATTTACAGTTCATGTGTAGTTAAAATTGTTTGCAATATCAATTGGAAACATTTAGAGTAAGTATAGTTAAAAGCACAAATTATTGATTTATGATACAAAAAACTCATTAAGCCTACAATTTCTTATCTTTGACAAGGTTGGTTGTGTGGGGTTTTAAGTTATTCTTGGACATTATGCACTTTAAAAAGGAGCTGGCTTTTTGAGTGTCCTTTTTGTAACATGAAAGCTGTTAAACCTTAACAACAAACTCAGCTGAAAGGCATCTGATTTTACAAATAACCTAATTGATATGTTGTCCTTTGTCTTCATTCACAGGTGCTGTGTGAATGTGGCCTTGCAAATTGTGTGACCGTTCGTTATCTACCAGGTATGAGTTATTAAAACATTTCAGGTTGAGACATTTCCACCATAGCTTGACAGGTCGATATCCCTGTGTATATCTAGACTGTCCTTGCACATTCATAAGCTGGAAGCAACTTTTGACACACACATTTCGAATTCATATCGATTTCAGTGTTCCAAAACAGATGGCCAGCACTCTTTGATGTCAGTGAGGTAATTGTCAATCTGAAGTGTAGTAACTTGGTCTATCAATGACCATCTTTATGAACTGTCAAACACTGCATCCTGTCTGTGTTGTCTTTTACAGATCAACTTGGAATTTATGCGACTGACAACTGTACCTCTGACCTCCAAATTCCTTGGAGAACTGGACCATCAGACCAATGACCTGATTAAGGTTTTTAATGCCAAAGGTGGAGCTGCAGGAAGAAAGATCACCGCCATAATGGCCCAGATGGAAAATGTATGTTTTTTGTTGTTGTTGTTGTCTAATCTGATAAGCATGTACGGTTGAGCGGTTAGTGCGTCTCTTGACACTGACAAGCATTTTTTGTTTTCTTTTCTTTTCAGAATGAAGACATTAACGTGAGGTGTGATTGTATGCTTCGATGCCTGAGCATCTACCTCAATGAAGATCTGGACACACTGGTCAAAGAATACATGGTAAGTATGTCAGCCTACTGTCCTTTCTGCAAAATGTAATTGATTTCTATCCACATGTGCCTAATAACTTGTAGCGTTCATGAGAATGGGATGGACATGAGGATGCATTGACATCACCACCAGTAGTTCACGATCGAGTCCAATGGGTTGTTTGTTTAGAATGAGAAATTCCCACAAGGCCAACGGTGGTAGTGTTGTCACTTTATAGGAAGTAAATCCACTTAGTTCAGAGGAGCCAGAAAATACAGTGGGCTGGGTCCTGGCATCTAAATGCCTCCACTATGCCAAGGACGACAGTTTTCGTCCAAACAACAAGGTGAGGACACAGACACTTCATAGTTCTTATGAACCAGCAGTTTTTACTTCAACGTTTGTTCTGTTTGTTTGTTTGTGGGGGGTATCAATAGGATGCATTTTGTGGACTGTCTGCTTACGAACTTACGAGCCAGTTTTTCCTATTAATTGCATTACATTTTCACAAGTGGTATCTAAAAAGTAAATGTATGAATTACAAAAATGATTATTATTATTATTATTAGTCCCTGGGTCCATGATCTCTATGTACAAGACAAAAAATTTCCTCAAAAACAAAATTTTTACCTCAATATAATATTATAAGCCTTTAGAACGCTGTGATGTCACATGCAACCCAGCATATAAATCTTATTCATAAGAAAAATATACAGCACCAAAACTTAACTCATATCAAAGTGCCGTCCTGTTCTCTGAAGTGGAGTTAAGTTTTGGTGCTGTATATTACTTTTACTGTTGTTCACATTGTTAGCAGGACCTAACAATGTGGACCTTGACTGCTTTCTGCCTGTTCTTGAAACTGGCACAGGTGTACTGAAACCATGTCAACGAAGGTAATCAAGGTATTTCAGAAATGATCTATTAGACATGGACTGCTTAAATTTTGGTGGTTAAGGTAAGGGTCACACAGCCCATCATTCTGTTCTCTTTATATTCCAGGACATTGAATCCAGAGAGGCTGAGGCAGACATTGGAGAGAAGACCATGGGCATCTACACAGTCCAAGCAGAAGGTCATGGTCCTGATGTTCAAGGTGATGGACGCTTTGCTGATGTCGGTGTTGTGCTGGAAGGTGTGAAAGTTCTCCATAATCTGCAGTGTGTCTGCCATGCTTTTGTGATGCTTTATGGACTGATCTACGCACTCAACTTGAGCTATCCAAAAAGCCTGAAGAGTACATTTGAGGCATACCAGAAAATCCTGATGGACCTTGACTCAAGCAAGCTTTCACCCAAAGTGCAGGCACTGAAACTCAAATTGCTCCAGTGATTTGACATGCAATAAGGCCTGAGTTTCTCTCTTATTTTTTTTTTTTTCTTTTTAAATCTTGTTTAAATGATCCCTTAGTTATTGAAGGGTGGTTTTTTTTTTTTTCCGTTTGGTGTATGAGCATGGCTGTGTAGGTGGGTTCACAGATTGGTATTTCTGCAGTGTTAGCAGGCAGTGTTGTTGTTGCTCAGTTCAAACCATGTGTATCTTGAATTGTTATCAGATTCAATGGGAGCTAGTTATGTGTTAAATAGCTCTTTTATAGAATTTTTTTTGAAAACAGTTTTGCACTTTGCTCTGTTGAGCTGAATTTTTTGACAAGAAAGATTTATTGGACTCGTCTGTTTTTGCATCGTGATTTATATATAATAAAAAAAAATATTTATTTATTTTTTACCTATTGAGAGGCTTTGTTAATAAATCTGTTGAATTAACAAGGTGGTCTGATCTGATTGTTCTTATGGATCATTAAGATCATACTGAATGAAAAAAAAATTACATAAATGTGATGCATTTTGATTAATTTGGTTTATTACATAAGCATAAATAACATGTAATTCAAACAATATACTTTATGTATTTTAAATAATTACTCTCCTTATAATTAAATTAGAATAATTATACTTTATTAATACAAAACACATAAACCTGAGGATTATGCATTTCAAATAAATAGGCATTATTACACTAATGAATATAAATCATTTAAGGTTTATTTGGTAGGTTTGTATTAAAATTATCTAAAAAAAGTGAATGGGAATTTGTCATGTAATAAAATTACATAAATCTTAAAAGTTAGGGTTAAATATTTCTGTGAGTGTACAGTTAAATCTGTAGATCACGTCTCTTTGAAGATATAATGTCACAGTGAATTGTGACGCTGCTCTTCAAAGTGACGGGTCGTGGGTTCACGTCCCGCATCAGTGTTTTTTATGACATTTTTTAGGACGTAGAGATGATTCTGGCGACAATTTTACATTAAAAATCAATATAAATGATGCGATATCAAGCAGCATTTACTGTATTTATATCCAGTGTAACAGGAGGACTCTATGCAGACATCTTACGCTGCTGACACGTCTCCTCAGACACATTTTATTCATATTATTCACCGCTCGTCACGTCACTGAAGAGATAAAGTGATGAAGCGACCAAAAAGTGTGACTAATTACAGGTGATTTAAGCCACTGCCTTCAAGAAACTAAGAATATTTTCTGAACAATTTCAGCCCATTTTTGCTTATTTTTACCCTTTGTCTGCTACACATCACATTTCAATGTCTTTTCTGCACATTTTTTTTACTTTCTAGACATTTTCGTCACTTATTAACCCTTTCCACCGATTTTTCCACCTAATGTCAGACATGTTGACCCATTATTGTCACTTTTAATCTCTTTTCATTATATTTCACGTTTATTAAACCACATTTACAATTGGCCATGGCCCATAATTTGCCAGTTTAAACTCATTGTTCTTACTTTTTAAATTACATTACCCCCACCCTCCTATTTCTGCCACTTTTAAGCAAATATTGAGACTCTGAACCATTTTTGGCCACTTTACTTTCCAAAATCCCATTTTACCACCTTTTCAAAATTTAGAGAAACCATGAATGATTGTGTAAATTACCGACCAAATCAGTCGTAGATTTCCCCAAAATAATACACAAATTCAATGAAACTCCACAATATAAACATTGCTCACATTTTCTCCACACTTATATCATATTATCATTTTTAATCTCATATTGTTAAAATAACTCTAAATTCTTCCAATATCCTGCAATTGTCTTGAAATTATTCCACAAAATTTCCCCAAATCACCGCTATGTTATTGCTATTGGTAGGTTAATGCTAGCTAATGCCAATGATAAGCTAATGCAGTGTGACGTGAGCCAGAATCTGCATCTTCACTTGCATTTTCTTCATAAAATGCAAATATTGTAGTTATTATTATTATAATTATTATTCCTCAACAGGATAGGTAAAATCCACTGTAGGGCTACATTATACTGTATATCACATTACATTTTTATGTATTTTAAGTGCAGGATTAAGGGGTACATGGCTTCAGGTTAAATGTCTGAAGGGGTTCCTGGCTACGGGATAGTGGAGTGTTTGGGAACCACTGCTTTAGTAGAACTGCTTCATAAATAAGCAATGGAAAGAAATAAAAAGTAAATAAAGTTCACCTCTGGATTGGACGATCATCCCCACATATGCAGAAACTTTATTTACTGACTGAAATAGTCGACAACCAAAACACTAAACTGATGCCAGGAAATGTCAACATACCAAAATTCTTGAAAAAAAAAAAAACCAGCCATATCTTAAATCTGGGTTGTGTAGAATGTTCTAGTTTGAGGTTTAAAAAAACTTGTTATGCAAAGATGGGAAGTTTTTTTTGAAGAATGTCATGATGACAAAATGATTTGGTCCCATGAATTGTCACTTTCTGTTTTTGCTGGGTTTTTATTGGTCAGTGCCAGTAGAAAGTAGCTTTTTCATGGATGTTAAATGAGGTTGTGTTTGAAGGTGCAACGTCAGGAACATTGAAGTTTGTTGTGAAATGTGTAGCGTGATAATTATTGTGTTTTCATATATTTTGGCGTTTAGCAAGGACTCTGTAGGGAGTTGAACCCCGAGTTTGTTGTCCTCATGATCCAGATCTCCTCATACCTGAACAGACTCGTTTAGTGTCATTGATCCACAACAGTCAGTTAGGATGCACATGGAATTTGTAAGATATCATTTATTAATGATATCATTGCAGTCCAAACAAATCCGACGAAGCACATCCTTAAACCTAGCAGCAGCCATGCACATGTTCCACAAGCAAAAGTCACTGTTGAGGAAGGACCAATGTTCCAATGTTCCAAAATTGGTGGGGCATGGGGGTGGGCTCTCCAGTCATTGGCTATGGCGCGCACATGGCTACGGTGTTCAGTGATTGGCTAGGTAGGACCAATGTTATAACTCATGACATCATCACTGTAGAGGTAGGACTGATGAGATCAACACTGAGTCAGTCGACGTGGGGCGTGAGGGTTGGGTGTCCAAACAAATCTGACGTTGCACACCCTAGAACCAAGCAGCAGCCATGTTGAAAGTCTCAGGTCAGTTTGATCCTGATCCGCAGAGATATTTTTGTATTTGGTTCAGTGGCTGATGTTTCATTTCAAAACAAATCAAAGCTTAATTTTCTTTTTTAATAAATCTGTGAAGTTTTATGTCCAATACAATATTAACTGGAACAAATGTCAAAAGCATTTTTTTTATATTGAATGTATGCCAGAAAATAGAAGAACACACACACACACACACACACACACACACACACACACACACACACACACACACACACACACACACACACACACACACACACACACACACACACACACATTCATTGCTTTTATTAATAGATCTTTCTCAAGAGAGTTCTGAGAGCAATGAGGTCTATAAGACTTGCTCAATGGAATTCAAACCGGCAACCCTACAGTTATAAGCCCGTTCCATAACCAGTAGTTCCACCACTGCCCCTGTTTTATTTGCAGAGTGGCACTTTTTGCTCTTCAAATAGGAACAATTGGTCTCATTTTTGTTAATTATATATATATATATGTATAAAGTAATTTGATTGGACAAGATCATTTCCATGAGTTCTGATATGAAGCAACAACAGCACTGGGACTTTTTACAGACATTATCACTCCACTGTTCAGGTGTTCTAATAAACATCAGAAAATGTTTGTGTTGCCATGGAAACAGCCTTGTTTCCCGTCCATTTGTGGACCCCTTTGTTTTTGGTGGAGCCAAAGAAATTATTAAATAAAAAAAGCATAATCATAATCCCTGTTAACTAATAAAATGCACTTGTACAAGTGTTGTATAAAAGCAATATCACACTGAAGGTCGTGCTGTTGTGATTATCTATGACCAATTCACACCTGATATTTCAGTACAACAGCACGACCTCTCGTGCAATATTGTTTAATTTTATATATATTATTATAGTTGAAAAAGATAAGAGTTAAAGTCAAATAATATTCATTTACGTATTCTTTCAACTCCAATTTTTTTTGGTCTTTTTTCTAAATTGTATCGTTATCTCGTCATCGTCTATCATATCGTATCGTGAACTGTATCGTCCCAGCCCTAGTGAGTGTGTGTGTGTGGATGAGCTGATGTTGTAAATCTCTTTGTGAATTATTCACTGGTCATAAAAGTGTTCTATAAATCAAGTGCATTTGCCATTTTTACTGTATCAGCATCACAGAAGCAGGTCTACATGCTCTCTCTCTCTCTCTCTCTCGCCCTGACTATTTTATCTTCAATGAATGTCAAGTCCACTGAATTCGTTTGCACATTTTTTACGTTTTTTATTTTTTTCTATTTTTGAGCAGGAGGTTGATGCATCATTCAGACCTATTTTTCCCCTGCAGTCCCTATTTTACACCCAGTCTCATCATTATTTCATAAGGGGTTATTTGCTATGCTATGGTACAGTGTACACTACTGTGTGTACTGTGTACAGGCTGTATCTGTAAAATGTATACATATATCTGCAGTAATTTCCAGAATAACAAACCTTTTGTAATTATTTACACATTTACTTCCCAAAACTAGAGCAATGTGTAAAAGTATAAAAGCTTTCCTAATAGTGGAAGCAGGTTTCTTTGTTACAATATGCAAATGGTTTTTTTTATCTTTTAGGTTTTTTTTTAATTAAATTATCTGTAAAACCAAAAAAAAATCATTATTGTGTGTGAAATACATTGGTGTATTAAGAATGAAATAAACTGCCATCATAAACTGGAACTACTTGTGTTACTGGGGCTGTATTACCGGTAAGTCATAATCTTTTAGTTCAACTTAAATACACATAAATGATATATTTCTGTAATTTACAGCAGTGTTTTCCAAACTTTTCAGTCCCATGTATCCCTAATTCATACTATTTTTAATGCGAGTACCCCTTAGTTCATGTTATACATCAGGTTTTTTTTTTTTATATATAATTGCACACTCATCTGAAGGCTTTCTTGCATCTGCTTTAACATAAAACACAGATTTAAGAGTTTTTCTCATCTATTTCTGATGTTTTTGGCTATTTTAGATTTCGAGTTTAACTTTTTTGATGTATTTTAAAGAGTTGTGTCAACAATTATTATCAAAGGATAAAGAAAATGTCTGCGCTTGTGCCAAATTTGTCCTATATTGTTAGAAACTAAATTAACAGATGTGTCTGTGCGATATGTACACGTACCCCTGGTTGGGAACCACTGTAAAAAAAAAAAAAAAAGTTTAAATTAACCAAATTTTGGAATGGACTGAAGGTCATTAAGACCTTAAACAAAACTCTGCTGACGATGTTATGGATAATAATCATTATTTATTTAATTTAAACAAATCAAAAGTTCTTTGAACATTTAATGACAATATATTTGTTTCTGTTGGCAATGTGACATATTGAACGTATGACTCTTGATAATCATCAACATGTTCTCAACTCAACTTTATTTATAAAGCACAGAATACAACATCGTCTCAAAGCGCTTAACAAAATAAAATACATTGAAAATCAATGAATTTGTCTGCCACAGAAAATATTGATAAAATAAAATAAATTAGAGGGTTTCACTGAACAAAGAAAAGTACCAGATTATAATCACTAAAGACTGAACACACCTTTAGAACAGGATCATATTCCTCAAACATCGGCTTATTTCACCCATTACGGTGAATAAATCACTATTTTCCGGGTGGTTGTCATGGCAGCGCAAGTCATCTTTGATCCATTGATGATGGCTTTTTATCGCAACATTTTGATGTCAATAAATGTCGACCTACCAGATTATAATCACATAATTATATTTAATAAGTGGGTATTTTAGATTTATTGTACATTTATATTAAAATATAAGAGATACTTGGATGAGCGGGAGAAACGGCTTGTAGTGGGCGCCAGAAAATTTCCCTTATTTTGAAATCCAAAACTTGACAGGTATGAACAGTACAGTAGAAATAGTGCAATAACAACCGCCAGGGGGCAACAAACACACAGAGGCAAATCTTCAGAGTTTCCCTTTGGAACTTTTGTGTTAAAATGATTCAATAAAATAAAAAAAAACAAGAGCATCAAAACTTTTTAAACTTAAATAAAAAAGTGTTCAAAACACAATTTATTGGGTTTAAAATTTTTATTTATTTTTTTTTGCATTCAAACACTGACTCAGCTGTTTCTGGTGTCATGGCGGCTGTGTGTTGGAGTCACATGACTGTTTCTCAGCGTTCTGATGCAAAGTATTTCAATCAAAAAAGTATTTTGATTGAAATACTTTTTAACATTTAGATGTGACTGATGTTTTCATGGTGTCTGCTTGGAGCCAATCACAATCTGTTTCATCTTCTGCCACAGCTTCCTCACATTTTTGACGAGTTGCTGAAAAAAATTTTCCTTTTTGGGAGAATTTTTTTCCTTTTCCATCTGCTCTCTGATGTACTTTATATCCTGTCTGTTTTTCTCCTGAGCTTCCAAGATGATGTCCAAGTTTTTCTGCCACTGAATTGTCTGGTCCTTTAAGGTTTGGTGGAACTGCACCACAGACTCTTTGAGGGCATCGATGTCCTTCTCCTGGTTCTCCATCTTGTGGATCAGAAAATCCAATTGGGGCTGTGAAATCTCCTGGTCTTCTGATCGATGAACCACTGAAAAACTGAGCTCAGTGACCTCCTCAGCAACTTCTATTGCTTCTCCATTAAGCTCAACCTGTTCTTCTGCATGGGGGACGTGAACCTCCACAGGGCTGGTAACAACCACAGACTCCTGAGCGACTGCTATTGCTTCTTCATTAAGCCCAACCTGTTCTTCTGCATGGGGGACGTGAACCTCCACAGGGCTGGTAGCAACCACAGACTCCTGAGCGACTGCTATTGCTTCTTCATTAAGCCCAACCTGTTCTTCTGCATGGGGGACGTGAATCTCCACAGGGCTGGTAGCAACCACAGACTCCTGAGCGACTGCTATTGCTTCTTCATTAAGCCCAACCTGTTCTTCTGCATGGGGGACGTGAACCTCCACAGGGCTGGTAGCAACCACAGACTCCTGAGCGACTGCTATTGCTTCTTCATTAAGCCCAACCTGTTCTTCTGCATGGGGGACGTGAACCTCCACAGGGCTGGTAGCAACCACAGACTCCTGAGCGACTGCTATTGCTTCTTCATTAAGCCCAACCTGTTCTTCTGCATGGGGGACGTGAACCTCCACAGGGCTGGTAGCAACCACAGACTCCTGAGCGACTGCTATTGCTTCTTCATTAAGCCCAACCTGTTCTTCTGCATGGGGGACCTCCTCAGCAACTGCTATTGCTTCTCCATTAAGCCCAACCTGTTCTTCTGCATGGGGGACGTGAACCTCCACAGGGCTGGTAGCAACCACAGACTCCTGAGCGACTGCTATTGCTTCTTCATTAAGCCCAACCTGTTCTTCTGCATGGGGGACGTGAACCTCCACAGGGCTGGTAGCAACCACAGACTCCTGAGCGACTGCTATTGCTTCTTCATTAAGCCCAACCTGTTCTTCTGCATGGGGGACGTGAACCTCCACAGGGGCTGGTAGCAACCACAGACTCCTGAGCGACTGCTATTGCTTCTTCATTAAGCCCAACCTGTTCTTCTGCATGGGGACGTGAACTCCACAGGGCTGGTAGCAACCACAGACTCCTGAGCGACTGCTATTGCTTCTTCATTAAGCCCAACCTGTTCTTCTGCATGGGGGACGTGAATCTCCACAGGGCTGGTAGCAACCACAGACTCCTGAGCGACTGCTATTGCTTCTTCATTAAGCCCAACCTGTTCTTCTGCATGGGGGACGTGAATCCTCCACAGGGCTGGTAGCAACCACAGACTCCTGAGCGACTGCTATTGCTTCTTCATTAAGCCCAACCTGTTCTTCTGCATGGGGGACGTGAACCTCCACAGGGCTGGTAGCAACCACAGACTCCTGAGCGACTGCTATTGCTTCTTCATTAAGCCCAACCTGTTCTTCTGCATGGGGGACGTGAACCTCCACAGGGCTGGTAGCAACCACAGACTCCTGAGCAACATCTATTGCTTCTCCTTTAAGCCCAACCTGTTCTTCTTCATGCAGGGTTTGGACTATTGGTTTTACCTGAACCTCCACAGGGCTGGTAACAACCACAGACTCAGTGGAGACATCTCCCTGAGTTTGGAGCAGAGCAGCCCGTTCTCTCGCGCGCTTCCGAGCTCGTTTCTCGCGCTGGTAGTTTTTCTTCCTATTAGGACCTTGACCTGGTTGGTAACAATTTCCTTGTGTGTTTTTCGTCTCCATTGTATCAGTTTTTCTGTGATGTTTAGCAAAGATATGATTGTCTCCGTTTAAAGCAGCTGCTGTGATGTGTCTGTTCAGTCAAACTGACGTATTTATAGGCTCATAAATGTAACTCGTCATTTATAGAACGCTTCGAAATGACGTGTCTAAACTTCCTTTTTATTTCAAAACAAGAGCCCTAATGGATGACAAGATGCTTTTATTTTGAAAGGGCGATGTTTGATTTTTTAGCTTTAAGTCGGTATTAATACCTACAATTGTTTAAAATGACGTGTTCATTATTACAATTTCAGTAATATTATGTTAAATCTGGAAGTTTTGCATCTTTTCACAAAATGTTTGTCAATAGTTAAATATTTTAGTCACAAGTATTTAAATTAAAAAGAAACAATATTAACATATGTAATAAGAGTAGGAACAAGAATAATGATGAAAAACTAATATTTTAAGAAACAAGAATGATCAAAAGTATTATTCTTTTAAAATATATATAATACTACTACTAATAATAATAAAAGGAATAAGAATGATGAAAAATAATGATTAAGAATGGATTTTATTTACAATGCATTTAATAAAAAATTTAAAAGTCTGAAAGTGTTCAACATTAAACTAAAATGAAACAAAGTATAGATTATAGATAAAATGTTCTCTGTATTTAGACGTGTGTATTAATTAAATATTTGTAAAGTGCAAACTTGCAGCTATTCTATGTAAAATGAATGCAATGTATTTATATAAAATCAGTTTTTATGATTGGGATCC
This sequence comes from Gouania willdenowi, assembly GCF_900634775.1. Classification (NCBI taxonomy): domain Eukaryota; kingdom Metazoa; phylum Chordata; class Actinopteri; order Blenniiformes; family Gobiesocidae; genus Gouania; species Gouania willdenowi. The sequence goes on from NW_021145175.1 coordinate 43,179, forward strand.
TAAATAAACCCTAACGTTTCCTGGGGTCCTCTCAGTTAGCCCCTGTACTATGAAGAAGGATATAAACACGCTCACTAACCCAGGTGATTTCAGTCTGGCTACGTGCGCGCTCCTGTGACGGGGGCGGAGTTAACAGCATCAGACCAATCACAATCCCAGAGAAACTGTGGAGCAACTTACATCACTAATGAGGAATAATTACTTTAAAATATGAAGAATTAAAATCCACAATTTAGACCAAAAACAACAGTTTCCGCAGTAAAATCAGGAAGAAAAGAACAGGCAGATAAATGTGTTATTGATATGAGATTATACAATATTAGTTGATGGAGAATAAACTTTCACTCTGATCAGTTTCACTTTATTAAAGCTCAGATTGTGTCTGTGTTCATATAGATCAGCTGACATCATAAGGTGAAAAATATTTATACATTATCTCCAGGACTGAGGCTCAGCGTCTCCACACAATACATGAATGAATGAGGTTTAATCAGATACTAATGTAGATATTAATGTTTCCTACAGGATGTGATGGTAAATAATGATAAATATTCTCTCTCCTTTCAGCGTCACATCAGATCCACGTTCACAATGATCCTCCTTTTATTGGACAGCTCGTTTTCTAAGACATCTGATTGGTCAGGAGGCGGGATGCTGATAAACGATATAAATCTCTATATTTTTAACTCACTAGACCATTCAGGGTTAAATTTGCTGATGCAAAATGCCAGACACATTTATTAACAAACAGCTGCACAATATGTGCCACAAAGGATTTTTTTCTCCTTTAAGGGACAGCACGTGTGCGTCTCCTCCTCCTCCTTTGTGGGCGGAGTTTGTAAACTTCCTGATTGGCTCTTCTTGCCGTACTTGGCCATAAACTCCGCCTCCTGCGGCTCCAGTCGAGCTAATTTGGCGCTAATGGTCAAACCGTGTCTGACTCCTCTGAAATAAATAATAATGTCATTCAAACTTTGATTTCTTTGTTTAATCTCAGACGTACTTGTGTGCGGTGCGCCCTCCGCAGGCCTTTATCAGCTGTGCATCTGAGGAGAAACATTCATCAGTTCATCTTTAAATACATTTCACACAAAAACCTATAAAAACAGCATTTTAAAATCACCTAGCAACAAAACACACTTATGCACTATATATTTATTTTATTACCTTTTAAAAATAGGACTACTTTACAGTTTTAGAGCCTGTGTTCCTCCATCTTGAAATCATGTGACTGATGATGTCACACGTCCCCACTGCCTGTAAACATCCCATTGTTTTCTATTGGAGTGAAACATTCAGCCTGATTTTTATATCATTTAGTAGATTTTTAGATCATTTAGTAGATTTTTACATCATTTAGTAGATTTTTAGATCATTTAGTAGTAAATCACTGACTGTTGAATGACTTCCATCCTAAAGTCCTTTTATCCTCAGGGTTTGTGTGTCTTCAACAGTCTGTGATTTACTCTTTAACTTCAGCCACCAGAGCGTGTCAGTGCACTGTTTAAGGGAGAGTAAAGGTCCCTTAGGAGAGCTCTTTTTGTCTTTTTGAAGCCCTCTTTCTGTGTGTCTGATGTTCTGCCCTGTAGATTTTTTGTAAAAGTCTTTGATGTCATTGGCCCCTGGGTTACCGATCTGATCAACCTTTCCCTGTCAACTGGTGTTTTCCCCAGTTCTTTCAAACACGCAACTGTAGAACCACTTCTCAAAAAGCCCAATCTGGACCCAGCAGATTTAAAAAACTTCAGGCCCATTTCTAAACTTCCGTTTTTGTCCAAAGTGTTGGAGAAGGTTGTCTCTGATCAGTTGGTACCCTTCTTGGAGAAACACAACATTTTCGACACTTTTCAGTCCGGTTTCCGTAAGAATCACTCCACGGAAACCGCCCTGCTTAAAGTGTCCAGTGATATTATGATGTCCGCGGACTCTGGAAAATGTGCTGTTCTTGTGTTGTTAGATCTCTTGTCAGCATTTGACACTGTGAATCATCAAACCATGTTCACAAGACTGCGTGACCTGGTTGGAATGTCTGGACCAGTCTTGGAGTGGTTCTCCTCGTATTTGTCGGGGAGGAGTTTTAGTGTCTATGCAAATGAGTTCCTGTCTGACCCTGCTAATTTGCTGTGTGGGGTTCCCCAGGGCTCTGTTTTGGGCCCGATTTTGTTTCTACTCTATATCTTCCATTAGGGAAAATTATCCAGACCTTTGATGATGTTTCCTACCATTTGTTTGCAGATGATATTCAGCTTTACTGCACTTTTAAGCCCTCTGAGATCCAGAAATTAAGCTCTCTGCTGAAATGTCTTGCGCAAGTTAAACAATGGCTCGGTGCAAATTCCCTACAACTAAACCCAGACAAAACGGAGGTGCTGGTGTTTGCCCCCGATGACGCTATCCCAGGGATTCACCAGTATTTGGGCGACCTGAGTTTGTCTGCTAAAACAAGCCTTAGAAATCTTGGCATTATCTTTGACAAAGCAATGTCATTAGAGCACCACTCTAAACTGCTGACAAGGAACTGTTTTTACCAACTGAGGAAAATCTCTAAACTACGTTCACTTGTGTCCAGAGATGATCTTGAGATGATTATCCACGCCTTTGTGTCTTCCCGTTTAGACTATTGTAACAGCTTATTTTCTTGTCTAAACAAAAAGGCGCTGTCTCGTCTTCAGCAGGTACAAAACTCTGCGGCGAGGTTACTGACTCGCACAAACAAAAGGGCCCATATTACTCCCATTCTAAAAGCCCTTCATTGGTTCCCAGTCACTTTTCGTTTCAATTTTAAAATTCTGGTGCTGACCTTCAGAGCCTTGCATGGTCAGGCTCCCTCCTACATTAGAGACTTGTTGTGTCCTTATACCCCCTCCCGGAGGCTGAGGTCCCAGGGTCAGAACCTGCTCATGGTCTCCCGTACCCGTTACAAGTCCAGAGGAGATCGCTCCTTCCAGGTGGTCGCGCCAACGCTCTGGAACGATCTTCCGTTTTCCTTGCGTTTGCTTGATTCCGTTGATGCTTTTAAGAGCCAACTGAAAACCTATTTGTTTCAGAAAGCATTTTAAAATTCCAGTGATAAAGGGTTGTTTTATGTCCATCATATTTTTGTGACTGTAACTGTAATTTGTATTGTATTGTATGCACTGTGAAGCACTTTGTGACTCCTGTCTGTAAAAGGTGCTATATAAATAAATATTACTTACTTTTTCTCTGCTTCATTGTCTACTACCAAACCTCAGAGTTGGAACTGTTGCCCCCTGTGGTCACAACAGTTTTTTTCCTCTTTCTATAAACAAAACAGGTTTACGTCTACATCTTTAACTTTTCTTGGTTTTTTAGAGCAACTAAAAGCAGCACAAGTTGTTACTTTGAGTAAAAAAGCTGCTAAATGATCTAAAAAGTAGTCCATTTTAAAAGGCAATTAAAAAATGTGGTTCATAACAATGTGTTTTGTTAGACATAGGTCTACTAATAAGTTTAAATTTTGCCAGCGGCGCTTTTGGAGGCTTCTTATTAGAGACGGCGTCGTCGTCTTCCACTGCCGTCTTTTTCAGTTTGATCCCATTCTGACACACAAAGGAAGAAAAGAAGAGTTAGAAATAAGTGCAGAAGATTAGATCAGTGGTTCTCAACCTGTTCTACCCACAACCCCCAAAATAAAGGACAAAGTCAGTAAAATGATGGTCCATTGTTCTAGGAATCTGTGATAACCACATTTATTTATTCATCTGAATAATATCCACTGTTATCCAGGAACATTTATTATTATTATTATTATTATAGTCATCTTAAAGATGGAAATCCTGGTTTTAATCACTAATAAAATAGGTTCAAAGTGACTAAAAATGGAGGAAAAGGTGGTGAAATGGGATTTAAAAAAACCACAGAAATTGGTTAAAAGTTACAAATTAAAGTGTATAAAAACAGACACAACGTGTTAAAAGGTTTAAAGTGTCATTATTGGAACAATTAGTTTAAAATGACAAATCATCCCCACCAATCACATGCTGAGATGAACTTAAGTCTCACCGTGTTCCCAGCCGTGACGCAGCAGCTGCTGCTCAGCAAACTTCAGACCACGACTCTTCTCTGGAACGCCCTCCACCATCTACACATAAACAGGAAGGACCACTTCAAAATAAAACGATAGGATGGTAAACTTTAGAGCATGTGTCAAACTCAAGGCCCAGGGGCCAAACCCGGCCCTTTAAAGCAGTGGTTCTTAAACTTTTTCTGCCCAAGTCCCTCCTTATGTCCAACTACATTATTTTACTCAGAATTCTGTAAAAACATCTATAGATCATAACGATGGAATGAATGAGTGATAACATGTTTTAAATAATCTAACTTAGTAAATAAGTGAATGAAAGTATTTATTGTCTCCTGAATAGATTTATTTCTATAGTTTTGATCATTTCTGGTCATTTATCCCCTGATGTGAGACCAAGACTCAGTTCATGTTCTGATTGAGATCATTTATATCATCATTTTGTGTGTTTTTGTTTGTCTAGTCTTTTTATTATTCAGTATATTTTTCTCTTATTTTGTGTGTTGTTTGGTTGTTTCTTATGTCATTTTGTATGTTTTTCTGTTAATTTTGTGTATTTTTCAGTGATCTTGTGTATTTTTTTTCCCCTCTTAGCGCGTCTTTGTTGTCATTTGTGTGTTGCTGGTAATAGTGAGTATTTTCATCTCTTAGTGTTTTTGGTGTCAATTTGTGTATTTTGTCAGTTCTTTTTATTATTCAGTATATTTTTCTCTTATTTTATGTGTTTTCATTGTTGTTGTGTGAGTTGCTGGTAATATTGGAATGAAAATGTGTTGAAATATATATCTAAGTTTTCTAACCTGATTAAGAACAAGCGATGAAAACAGAAAGGTAATAATTAATTTGATTTATCAACAACTAGTACAGTGCCCGTCAGAAGTATGCCTTCATGTGGGAGCATAAGGGGTATAATTGCTTTAATAGTTTTATTTTACTCATTCAGCATATTTTTTGCGTGCGCGCCAGCCATCTCCTCCGTGCGTTATCTATCACACATGCGTGCGCGCTTCTTGCACATGATCCGTCGCAGGTTGTTAAGAGAGACACGGTAACTACGGTAGCCAGTTAAGTCAACTATTCATCAGCATGTATGTCTATGCTGTACAACCCCTCGACTAACAGAGAAAGTTTGTCACACCAGTGCCACCACTGGACAAGTTTGTGTAGAGCCCTGATAATAATAAATATGTTGATAGGGATATAATAATAATAGTGAAAGTAGTAATAGTAATAAAAGTAATGTAATGATATTAATGGAAATAATTGCAATAACAAAATAATAATGTACTAAAAACAATATTAATAATAAACAATATTAAATAATTATAAGGCAATATAATGATAATATAGCAATGCTAATAATACAATGAGAACACCAGTAACTATAATAAAAAATATATATTAATAATGAAAAAGAATGATAGTAATTATAAGAATAGCAATAACTTCAATACAATAATAAAATTATACAATGGACTAGATTTTATCCAGCGCTTTATCACCACACTGAAGCAGTCTCAAAGCGCTTTACATATCAGCTCATTCACTCACATTCACACACCAGTGGGACAGGACTGCCATGCAAGGCGCTAGTCGACCACTGGGAGCAACTTAGGGTTCAGTGTCTTGCCCAAGGACACTTCGACACAGTCAGGTACTGGGATCGAACCCCAACCTCTCGATCAGAAGACAACCCTCTACCACCTGAGCCACCGTAGCCCGTCTCACAATAACAAAATAATGTAATGAAAATCCAGTAACTATAATACAATAAAAACAATAACAACATATAATAATAAGGTAATAGCAATAATAATAATACAATGAGGATACCAGTAACTATAAGATAAAATAATAATACAAAAAAAGAAGAATATAAGAATAGCAATAACAATAATATAATACTGTGTGTGTGTGTGTGTGTGTGTAAAAAAGAGAGACCCGAAAGTACCACAAAAAAATAAACGTTTTGTAACACCAAAGTCACAAATCTCTCTCAACGGCTCTGTGTGAGTTCACCATGTACATCCCGATGTAGTGCACGCACGCGCATCAGCCGTGTGTGTGTGTGTGTGTGTTTACATTGCAGCTGCTAGCATCTTTCTTAGCACATAGTAGAATATGAGAAGAAACACTCACCGTTGAGCAGAACAAACAATAATCATAGTGGACCCATCCGCTCACAATAACGTTACATTCCTCTGTCTGAAGAATCAGAAAGTTAGCGATAAGGTAATGACCATCAGCACAGGCACCGCCCACACTCATGGAGATGAAGGAGGAAGTGACGTCTGTGACCTGAGATTTAAAGTAAGTTTGGAATCACGGGAATAATATTAAATAACTATGAAATATTACTTTAAATGACTTTTAGCGGTACAAAAACCTTTTTAATATCGACCTTTTTTTTTTTTTTTTTTTTTTAACTCAAACAACTGCGACACGGTGACGTCATGAACCCGGAACCGGAAGTGGCGCGCTCTTACCGAGGGAGCCGTAATAATAAAATTAATGTTTTGACTGTTTTGAATCACCAAATTACTCCAAAAAAACAGATGCAGACACTCGGGGTATTTGGAACGTGGATGAATAGCAGTTGATTCACAGTTCATCTGTTTCGCCTTCAAAAAGGATGCCGGAAGTCGTCTCTTAACACATGGTGCGCGAGCGCCCCCTCACACCCTGATGTCAAAAGTTGAATAGGTTTCATTTAGGGGCCCTCCAGAAGTGAAT
>NW_021145176.1:0-24499 GCF_900634775.1 Gouania willdenowi
AATTTTTGAAGGTGAGTACAAACATGACAACAGTATAATGTACATTATAATGAATTATTTTCTTTTTTAAAAAACTGCATTTATTACACTTTGATCGACATAATTCAATAAATATTACTGGTTTTTATTTTCTAAAAGTTCTTACATAAGTATCTTCTGTTATTATTTTATTTGTATTTTTTTTTACCCTTTTGAAATGTTCAGTTTGCAAACCAGAACAAATAAAGATATTTGATGGTAGACTACATTAACTGTCACTTTTAATCTTAAAGTACATATTAATACAAGAGCACATCTCAAACAAATACATAACAATTATAATGTAGTTGATAATGGAAAATAAAAACACATTTTCCTGATATGTTACAGTGAGAAAAACACAGTTGGAGGATGTGGGAACCTCTCACTTACACAGGTATAATAATCTTATTATTATTATCCTGCTGTGTGAGTGTGTGTGACCCAGACTTTGTGTTGGCAGCAGGTTGTGGGTTCAAGTCCAGCTCACAGCAAGGAGCACGTCTGGTGACTCTGTTAAAATACACCATAAATATCTATATAGAGGTACAGGTGACACTGTCTATGATATTTCACTATTGCTTTTTGCATCTTTTCCTTTGTGTGAGGGAGTGTAAAAATTGTCACCCTGCCTTTGAGCAGCTAGCGCTCTACCATTTGAGCTAATTCCCCTCTCACTGAGAGGATTGGGAGTTGATGAAGTAGGTGAGTGTAGCTGCTCAACAGAACAAGAGTATTTAGTTACTTTGAAGGAGTAAACCAGGAACGCTGGTCAACACAGTGAAACTGTTCTTCCTGATGGACAAGCTTTTCCTACATGTTGGTGGATTCTGAAGAGAATTCTTCTTCTTCTAATCGTCAAATCATCTTCTTACAGAACATTCTAAGAACTGTTTATAATCTATTAGAAAAACCTTTTTACTGTGTTTTTCTTTCTAAAAGATGTGTTTGTGGTTATCATGACCTCTGACCTTTGTGATAATCTAAGACTAAAATCACTCTCTCTCTTCCTGTAAATGCATTTTAATTCTTAAAACTTACAGTTGAATGAACTATTCCTCCTGTACAAAGTAAACACAAAAAATAAGCAATAATACAAGAAACAATATTACAATAAACTAAAGATTTGATGTAGATAGCTTCCCTCCAGAAAAAAACAAAAAACATTACATATATTATTGCATACACACACTTTTTGTGTTTGAAAGGAAGTGGGTGGAAGTATAACTTATTAGTCCCACCCCTTTTCCTACATTACAGTAGCAAATAATACATTTTTAGCATCCTGTTATCAGACCATTGCTGCTGTTAATAAATGTATTGTCTCATTTTTATGATTTTGATTAAATACACGTTTTAAATTGCCTGATATTTGTACACTTTCAGTGATGATTCAAAGGAAGAAAATCATAGTGTAAAAAATGTATTTATTTAAAACACTGAACAATAAACTTTGGAACAATAAACAGTCTAACATACCAACAGGCAGCAGCAACATTAATCAAACATTAAACTATGGACACAAACAAAAGACAACTAAACACTATTCAACAATAACAACTTCCTGAACTGTTGGTGTCCATTTTCCAGCTGACAGCAGGTTTATGTTGGAATCCTGTGCAGCCTGATCTCTGGGTTCTTCAGTCCAACACTGGAACCAGAAGGTGTCGTCACCATCCGTGTGTCGCTGGGATCTGAAGATGATTCCTGCTCCATGTCTCCATCCACACAGAGATGTGAGTGGAGAACAGATGAAGTGCTGAAGGTCTTCCCACACTCATCACATCTGAGAACATTCTTCTCATGAACTTGTTGGTGGAGATTAAGGTGAGATTTGTACTTGTAAGATTTTCCACATGTGTCACATTTATGAGGTCTTTCTGATGAGTGGCTGATTTGGTGAGATTTTAAATCTCCATATGTTGTAAAAACTTTGTCACACTGGTCACAGGGACACACTTCATGTCCAGTGTGAGATCTCAGGTGTTCAGTGAGGGTGTGTTTGTGTTTATATATTTTCCCACAGTGGTCACAGTGATACAGCTCTGTTCTATAGTGAGTCTGCATGTGACTCGTTAAATCTGATCTGATCTGATCTTTGAAAGTCTTTCCACACTGTTCACATCTGTGAGCTTTGATTCCACGGTGAAGTTTTTCTCCAGAATGAATTCTTTGATGTACAGTGAGGTCTGATTTAAAGCTAAAGGCCTTCCCACACTGGTCACATGTATGTTTAGCTTTAACTCCAGCTTGGCTCTGCTGTTGAACTCTTTGCTCTGAAGTTTTTCTCTTAGATTTGTTTCTTTGTTGTGGCTGAGCTTCATGGTCCTGAGAACGTTGAGGTGTCACTTTGTTCTGGCTTCCAGAGTCCTGTAGAACAGTTAGAGATTAAACACAGAGAAGGAACCAAACAAACATTAGTTTCTAAATGTGTTCCTAGAAAGAACAGTGGCTGTTAAAGATGGATCAGACATAGCATTAGGCTTCAGTAGGAGATCAACTTCAATAGAACATCCACATGGACGTCAGGAACCAAAGTTTACCAGCAGAACATTGACCAAAGCATCACTGCCTCCACAGCTCAGTGGCAGGATGGACATTAGTACTTGTCTCTGATCAAATGAATGGATTTGAAGCTTATTTACATATGATTAAATAATGAGGAGAAAATATGAGGAGAAGCTCAGATTGGTTTGTTGAAAAGGAGCAAACAGACAAGTTGTGCTTCAAATGGTAACCTGTCTAACTGATGACCTCCTTCTGATTGTGTTGCTGCTTGTAACTGTAGCTTAGGCGGTAATACAGTAATACCTTGCACCGCGGTGTCATAAAAATTCAATGAAATCAGTTTTGATAGTCATTTAAAAAAAAATAATAATAATTACATGTTTAAAAAAATGCAATGCACTTATATAGGAGATAAAGATTCAATATTAAATATAATTAATTTAATGCCTAAACATGATTCTATGTCCAGGAGCACTTATGTGTTCAGTCAGTGTTAAATGGGTTGTCGTCAGGTGACGCGGAGGAGAGAGAGAGACAGAGGCTGAGTCCACACTGCAAGCCTTAATGCTCAATTCCTATGTTTTATTTGTCCGTTCATATTACCATTTAAAATGCGATCTGTATCAGACTCCAGTGTGAATGATATATGACTCCAATCTGACCCACATGCACATTGTCTCAAAGTTTTTGTGCAGTGGAGCCAGATAATGAATGAGCAGGTAGAGGAGGACGAGGAGAATATAAATATATCAGGGCTCAAAATTGTGACCAAAATGGTTGCGTATGCAACCATTTTGGTCACAGTTTGTACGAGTGAAAATTTTACATGTCCTGCAGAGGCACTTTCTCTCTCTCTCTCTCTCTCTCTCTCTCTCTCTCTCTCTCTCTCTCTCGCTCTTGCTCTCGCTCGCTCTGCGCTGCCGGTGAAGAGATGGTGCGCGGTCATCATAGCCCACCAATCAGATTAAATGTAATGCATTAGATCATAGCCCACCAATCAGATTAAATGTAATGCATTAGATCATAGCCCACCAATCAGATTAAATGTAATGCATTAGATCATTGCCCACTAATCAGATTAAACGTAATGCATTAGATCATAAACCAACAATCAGATTAAATGTAATGCATTAGATCATAGCCCACTAATCAGATTAAACGTAATGCATTAGATCATAGCCCACCAATCAGATTAAATGTAATGCATTAGATCATAGCCCACTAATCAGATTAAACGTAATGCATTAGATCATAGCTGACCAATCAGATTAAACGTAATGCATTAGATCATAGCCAACTAATCAGATTAAATGTAATGCATTAGATCATAGCCCACTAATCCGATTAAACGTAATGCATCACATCATAGCCCACCAATCAGATTAAATATAATGCATTAGATCATAGCCCACCAATCAGATTAAATGTAATGCATTAGATCATAGCTGACCAATCAGATTAAACGTAATGCATTAGATCATAGCTGACCAATCAGATTAAACGCAATGCATTAGATCATAGCTGACCAATCAGATTAAATGTAATGCATTAGATCATAGCCGACCAATCCGATTAAATGTAATGCATTAGATCATAGCCCACCAATCAGATTAAATGTAATGCATTAGATCATAGCCCACCAATCAGATTAAACGTAATGCATTAGATCATAGCTGACCAATCAGATTAAACGTAATGCATTAGATCATAGCTGACCAATCAGATTAAACGCAATGCATTAGATCATAGCTGACCAATCAGATTAAATGTAATGCATTAGATCATAGCCGACCAATCCGATTAAATGTAATGCATTAGATCATAGCCAACTAATCACATTAGCGCCAAACAGCAAACCAGTTATTTTCTCAGTTTTAGAGTTTATAAATGTATTTATACTTGGAGCCTGATACATTTTTTTTTTTTTTTTTTTTATTGTGAATTGAATTAATTTGTGTTATTATTTTTTAAATATACATTTTGACAAACATTTTATTTAATACAGATGCCTTTGTGGAAAATAAATTAGATTCCAATTGTGGAAGATTTCATTTTTTCCTTTTTATGGTTTCTACATGATATGTTTACTGTCTGTAAGAGAACCAACAATAACTGTGGGGGTGAAAGTAACTAGTAACTTTAACTTTGAATACTATTTAATTGAGCTACTTTTTACTTGTACTTGAGTATTTTATGTATGATTTACTTGTACCTGTACTTGAGGATATATTAGTACTTTTTACACCTCTGTGACTTATACAATGAAGTGACTTATATGTAAGTTTTTGGCCAACAGCGCCCCCTGGTGAGTAAAATGTTCATTAGTTTTCTATTGTTGTATAAGACGCTCTCTCATTGGTAGTAATTATGCCTGATGTAACAGTCCATACATACAGTATATCCACTATGAGGAGTAAAATGTGTGTTTGCATTATTTAATTTAATATATTTGATCTTCTTATGATAATATGACACACATTTAATCAAAGGGCAGCTTCGATCAGATCAATGTTGACAGGTTGTCATGGCAACTCAGGCTAAGATAAAAGCTGCAGAATCTCCATCATTCTACAGAATCTCCTCCTGCACCGTCAGAAACGACTAAAGTAGCTTTAAATATAGATTAACGTAGACCAACGGTTGTCATCAGTGAGCAACGTTTGAGACCAAGGTGAGTTTCTAATAATAATGTCAACTTTAATGACTAATTTAGTGATTTCCCACAATCCAGTGATTAAATACTGCTTGTTTTAATCTAAATGTGTTTACATATTAAGTCATAATCTTGTGTAAATGAGCTGATATTGTAAAGATCTTTGGAACGACTCAAGCTCCTCCCACTGCTGGTGCAAACGCCATTATTGGTTATAAGGTCTTCTTCGTTCTAAGCATTTGGCTGATGAGGGGCCAGATTTCCAGTGCATTATATCAATTCTGGACTGGTGTGGGACAACATATATGTTTGGGACGATGCATCAATACAAAACATTTACGTCGACATATTTTTTGCGTCAAATGGGCGGGGCGATATGGCCTTTTTTAAATGTCTGAATATTTTCAAGCTATATGATGATATACGATATACATCTCAATATTTTGCCCTTGCCTTGAGATGATGCGTTGATGTATAAAACCAGAATGACAATATTCAATATATATTGTTGTTTTCTCTGTGATGTAATTGGGGTTTCCCCTATTATAGCATAGTGCACCCTCGGATCTGGGTTGGTTGCGTTTGAATATGCGATCGGAGTATCAAATGATTTGGTCTTGTACTTTCCTGGTGTGCCTAAGGCATAAAGTGGCGGTGCAGAAGGTAGATATATGTGACAGAGAATAATTACAATGACTAGGGCCATGTCTGGTGTAAACTACATGTACGTTAGAGGTTGGATAGGGCTTTAGTAGTGGATTCCAGTCCTAGTTTCTAGTTTACGATGTCCTTGAGGTGGTAGATGTTATTGAATGCGACGACTGTTTGGCAAATTAGGAATACCATATCTCGGCTTGTAGGGTTTATTCAGCTTGCAGTTGACGGCTCGTCTGTTGGTTTTGTTGTTCTGTATAGCTTAATTTGGTCTCTGTGGACCCACTTGAGCTTTGTTTGGTCTTTGTGTTGGGAATCTTTATTTGGTACACCACTGAAGACAGTTTATCGGTGACGAGGTAGGGTCCGGTCCATTTGGGAAGAAATTTCTTCTAGTTTGGTTGCATGATAAGCGTTTTTGCCGGCGGGCAGAGCAAAACGGTAATATTAGACTCTACCTCCCACCTGTAGTTCGTCATAGGCATGTGCCAGTATCACCCCCCTTTGGTTTTGCGGGAAGATAAATGCATGCATTTGTGAGTCAGCAGAAACATGGACCAAGATGCCATTGACTATCCGTAACAAGTGACGGACAGCGAACAGATGGTCGAAGTTAAGTGTGGAGGCAAAGTCAGAGGAGGAGGGATTGTCTAGTGTATTGTCCCCCATGAGGCGAATCATCAAGGAGATCACGGGGTCTTGGCCTTGTAACATCATCAGGTCTGGTTTTGCATGGGTAAGCAACCACTGGTCTGTTCGTGTATCTGGTACAGACCGGCACTGAGGCAGTGTGCTGAAAAGCCCAGATGGAATTCCTTGTTGTGGTCAGGATAGGCGAGGCACGGAGCCTTCGTTAGCATATCGATTAAAGTCTGCATAGCGTGTTGTTGGGGCTCACCCCAAGTGAAAGGGACATCCTTCTTTAGGAATGTGTAAAGAGGTTTGGCTAAATTGGCGTAATTGTCAATGAATTGCCTGGAGTAGCTACAGATACCAATGAAGTTTCTTAAACCTGAGACATGCTGGGGAACCTTGAAGTTCTGAAGACCCTGAATGTGTTGTGCCTGTGGTTCCACACCCTTACCGACTAGGAGACCGACATAGTTCACTGTTGTGTGGGAACATTGACACTTGCACAGTGAGATTTTGGCACTGGCGCAGGTCAGTACATGATCAATTTCACTCCTGTGGTTTGCAAATGTTGTGTTTTTCATTAATATGTCATCAACAAATATATGAGGGTGCCATGAGACTTTCAACATGGCTGCTGTTTGGTTCAAAGTTGTGCGACATCGGATTTGTCTCGACTACAATGATACCGTTCCTAAATTATTTCATAAAATGGTCCTGAGAGCAGAGCCAGCGGAGTCACGTGCGCGCTAGAGCCAATCACTGGAGAGCTCATGACATCATCACTGTGGAGTTAGAACTGATCACATCATCACTGTGGATGAGCTTTTTCTGTTTTTGATCACCGTCTTGCATCCAACGCTGCACTATGTAGAGCACTTAGAGGTTCGCTTCCATTCTGTGCATCTAAACTGAACCAGACTGACTCTGTTCCACCCATCTGTAAGATACACTGTCTCAAAGTAACTTTTGTGTGTGTGTGTGTGTGTGTGTGTGTTAGCGGCATATAATATATACATCGGAAACTATAACAGAATGTCTCACTGCACGTAAAGCTACATATTATTATTATTATTATTATTACGTATTATCACAGGCCCATATTTCACTGGCCTCAAATCAACAGGAACAAGTATTTATTAATTTTAATGTGACACATTTAACATGTGATCATTACTTTGTTTTATTCAAAGATATAAATTGTAAATTGAGGAAACATTGGAATTGAGCTGCTGAAAGGAAGTGACGGATTGCTGCTCTGCTGCTTTTTATGGGAACACCTTTAAACACTGAAGGGCTTAATTATAGGACGTCTAACGTCAAAGGTAAGTTACGATTTTCTAACTGGTTTCTGCATTTAGCTCATTTTGTTAACATTTAAAACAGGGATTCACATCAAACATGTTATATATAATTGTCTACAATATGTTTCAAGGCTGTAGCTATTGAATATTTTTGTAATCCAGTATTCCACTGAAAATTCCATAGATTAACATATTTTTTTAGTTAAAGAGAAATTATATTCATACATGAGAAACTAACATATTTGACTCAGGAATGAATGAACCATTTGTTTCCTTTTTTAGACAATCAACACTTTTGCTTTTTAGCAAACGGCAATTGCATCTCAGGAAATGTGACGAGTTAATATAAAAATGAATAAAACAAACAGAATAACAACTTTCTACTTCTGCCAAGTCCAAACATCTTCTCAGATATCTACAACTACATAGATATCTTTATTTGAGGAACATTGAAGATAGCTTGAACTAAAGTTTAGAATTGGTAACGTGACGTTTTCCATATCTTTAACTTTCATTCTACGGAGTCCAAATGAGGTTTGATATAAATGTAATGTTCATTTTGAAAAAAAAAACAGGATTGAAGTGCAAATATATCTAAGCAGCTTCTAGGTTAGAGATTAAATGTGTAAACAGTTTGCCATTGGTTTCCATCATCTACCACCCACCACTAAAAGTCATGTGATGTGTGATATAATCTAAGAAAGGTCTCTACTGCTCATGGGGAACGTATTTTTTTTTAATATAAATTAGCTGTCAAAGGATTAAAAAATAACCAATCAATTGCAAATCTGACTAAATAATCCCGATTAATCACAATTTGTGAATTTCAGTCACAAGTTGCACAGAAATGACGTGTATTTATAAGTTACAAGTAAAGTAATTTAATTTGTTCCCAAACAAAATCACTGTTAAATGTAGTGTGTGGTCCATGCAGACTTTAAAGGTTTGTGCTGTTAAACTTCAGTCTGTTATTACACAATATATTGGTTATTTTAAAGAAAACAAGATTGTACATTAAAATAAAATGCGCAAAAAACCTAACCTATAATTTAGAAAAATTCCAGTGTCAATACGAGAGAACTTTAGAACTAATTTGAACCTTAAACATTCAAACTATTGCACTTTTACATTCAGCTGCTGAGGCACAGCCGACTGTCCACATTACTACAGGATGACTGAATCAATGCTAAATACTAGAGGTGATCTCAGTGAGATGGACTCAGAAACATTAGTAAAGGAACGTTCCACAACAATGAGAGTGTCCTGTTAATGTGCTGCTTGTCTCTGTCCCTCAGTTTGTGGACATGTCTCCTGCCTGCAGTGGGATGTCTGAACATCACTTCCTGTGCTCCATCTGTCTGGAGGTGCTCACTGATCCAGTCACCACACCATGTGGACACAACTTCTGCAAAACATGCATCAGCACACACTGGGACACCAGTACCACCAGCAGGTGTCCCGTGTGTAATCAGGTGTTCAGCACTAAACCTCAGCTGAAGGTCAATATTATGATGCGTGAGATGGTTTCTCAGTTCAGACGTGAATCTGAGCAGAAAGCAGCAGCACCAGGAGAAGTTCTCTGTGACGTCTGCACTGGAACCAAAGTGAAGGCCCTGAAGTCCTGCCTGGACTGTATGGTCTCCTATTGTGAGACTCACCTGAAGCCTCATCTGACAGCATCAGGCCTGAGAAGACATCAGCTGGTGGAGCCTGTGGAGAACCTGGAAACCATGATGTGTCCAAAGCACAGCAAACCTCTGGAGCTGTTCTGTCAGAGCGATCAGACACGTGTCTGCTTGATGTGTTCTGTTTTGGAGCACAGGAGTCACCAGTTAGTCCCTCTGGGAGAAGATCTGTTTGAAGACAAGAAAGTTTATCTTCAGCAGATGATCCAAAAGAGACGAGAGAAGCTGGAGGAGATCAGAGAGTCAGTGAGATTCAGGAAGGAAGCAGCAGACAGAGGGAAAGCTGAAGGTGTGGAGATGTTCACTGCTTTGATGGAGCTTGGTCAGAGAGGCCTGAAGGAGCTGATGAAGACAATGGAGGAGCAACAGGAAGTAGAAGAGAGAGAGGCTGAAGGTTTGATCAAAGAGCTGGAGAAGGAAATCTTTGAGCTGATGAAGAGAAGCTCTGAGGTGGAGCAGCTCTCCCACTCTGAAGACCACCTCCTCCAACACTTCTGCTCCCTGAAAGCTCCTCCAGCCACCAAGGACTGGACAGAGGTCATGGTCCATCCATCATCATATGAAGGAACTGTGCTGAGAGCTGTGGCTCAGCTGGAGGACACACTCAGTGACAAGATGATGAAGATAAAGATGTTAGAGATGAAGAGGCTGCAGCAGTTTGCAGTAGATGTGACTCTTCTTGATCCTCTTACAGCTCATCCTAACCTCGTCCTGTCTGATGATGGAAAACAAGTTTATTGCACAACAAAGAGAGATTTTATCCTTGTGTCAGTGTTTTAGGGAAACAAAATTTCAGTTCAGGTAGATTTTACTTTGAGGTTCAGGTTAAAGGAACAACTGAGTGGGATTTAGGAGTGGTTAAAGAATCCATCAACAGGAAGGGAGACATCACTAAGACTCCTAAGAATGGTTTATGGACTGTGATCCTCAGAGATGGAAATGTGTATACAGCATGTGAAGATCATCCAGTCATTCTTCATCTGAAGTGTGTTCCTGAGAAGGTCAGAATCGGAATCAACTTTATTGGCCAGGGGTGAATGAATACACACGAGGAATTTCTTTTGGTGACCTGTGCTCTCTCAGGTAGTATAACATTAAATAATAACAATCAACTAGAATAAAGAAAAATAAATAAAAAAAGAGAAAAATAAAAATAAAAATAAAAATAAAAAAGAAGTATAAACATAAATATAAGAGTAGTTAGACTAATATGTGCAAACTAAATAAAAAATAACAAGATAATAATAATAATAATAATAATAATAATAATAATAATAATAATAATAATAATAATAATAATAATAATAATAATAATAATAATAATTAAAGCCGCGAGCGGCGTCATAGGTTCCGATGAAGCGGCCGGGGGCGGTAACCCACGGTCACGTATACCACTGTTTTGGGAATTGGCCTGAGCAAATTTGGTGTAAATTGGTGTAAAAACAACTGAGATATTGCATTTACCAAGAAATGGCGAAAGATTTTCCTGTCATGATAGGCCCCTCCCACTTTTCACAGCCTGCTCTATTTGCCATAGCAATGTGCTTCCATCTAGTAAGATTCATCCTACAGTGTTTTGAAGTCAACACGACATGTCGTCTTTCCGCCAGAGCTGCTGGCGTAGGACGGCCCAAGAAGCGGCGCCCTCTGAGAGCGCAAAGCATTGTGGGTGTTTTTGGTTATCGTTTGTTGTTTGGGGTTGTACAGTCATCATGTGTATCAAATATGAAGCACTTTGAACTTTGCATTCTGGAGTTGTAAGCGTTTTCGTATAACGGCGTAGTTATGGCGAGGGATTTTCCTGTGTGATTATAGGCCCCTCCCACTGGCCATGATGGGTAATTTGGTCATCGAGCGTTGTTTATGGATGGACAATCATCGTGTGTATCAAATATGAAGCAGTTTGAAATTTGCATTGAAGCGTTATAAGCATTTTCCTATTATAGCGTGCTGATGGCGAAGGATTCTCCCGTGTCATTATAGGCCCCTCCCACTGATCACAACCTGTTTTTTCTTCCATTGCAATTTGCTACCCTCTGTGTAGGTTCATCCTACAGTGTTTTGAAGTCAACACGACATATCGTCTGTCCACTACAGCTGCTCGTGTAGGACGACCACAGAAGCGGCGCCCTCTGAGAACGCAAGGCATTATGGGTAAATTGGTTATGGAGTTTTGTTTATGGCTGGACAGTTGTCGTGTGTATCAAATATGAAGCAGTTTGAATTTAGCATTCTAGAGTTATAAGCTTTTTCCTATTACAGCGTGCTGATGGCGAAGAATTCTCCTGTGTCATGATAGGCCCCTCCCACTTTTCACAGCCTGGTATATTTTCCATCGCAATGTGCTTCCATCTAATAAGATTCATCCTACAGTGTTTTCAAGTCAACACGACATATCGTCTTTCCACTACAGCTGCTCGTGTAGGACGACCACAGAAGCGGCGCCCTCTGAGAACGCAAGGCATTGTGGGTAAATTGGCTATCGTTTGTTGTTTAGCTCTGGACAGTGATCGTGTGTATCAAATATGAAGCAGTTTGAACTTTGCACTCTAGAGTTATAAGCGTTTTCGTATAACGGCGTAGTTATGGCGAGGGATTTTCCTGTGTCATGATAGGCCCCTCCCACTTTTCACAGCCTGCTTTATTTGCCATAGCAATGTGCTTCCATCTAATAAGATTCATCCTACAGTGTTTTGAAGTCAACACGACATGTCGTCTTGCCGCTAGAGTTGCTGGCGTAGGACGGCCCAAGAAGCGGCGCCCTCTGAGAGCGCAAGGCATTGTGGGTGTTTTTGGTTATCGTTTGTTGTTTGGGGCTGTACGGTCATCATGTGTATCAAATATGAAGCACTTTGAACTTTGCATTCTGGAGTTGTAAGCGTTTTCGTAAAACGGCGTAGTTATGGCGAAGGATTTACCTGTGTAATGATAGGCCCCTCCCACTGGCCATGATGGGTAATTTGGTCATCGAGCGTTGTTTATGGATGGACAATCATCGTGTGTATCAAATATGAAGCAGTTTGAACTTTGCATTGGAGCGTTATAAGCATTTTCCTATTACAGCGTGTTGATGGCGAAGAATTTTGCAGTGACATTTTAGGCCCCTCCCACTGACCACGGTCTGTTGTTTCTTCAATAGCAATTTGCTCCCCTCTGTGTAGGTTCATCCTACAGTGTTTTGAAGTCAACACGACATATCGACTGTCCGCTACAGCTGCTCGTGTAGGACGACCACAGAAGCGGCGCCCTCTGAGAACGCAAGGCATTGTGGGTAAATTGGTTATCGTTTGTTGTTTAGCTCTGGACAGTGATCGTGTGTATCAAATATGAAGCAGTTTGAACTTTGCACTCTAGAGTTATAAGCGTTTTCGTATAACGGCGTAGTTATGGCGAGGGATTTTCCTGTGTCATGATAGGCCCCTCCCACTTTTCACAGCCTGCTCTATTTGCCATAGCTATGTGCTTCCATCTAATAAGATTCATCCTACAGTGTTTTGAAGTCAACACGACATATCGTCTGTCCGCTACAGCTGCTCGTGTAGGACGACCACAGAAGCGGCGCCCTCTGAGAACGCAAGGCATTGTGGGTAAATTGGTTATCGTTTGTTGTTTAGCTCTGGACAGTGATCGTGTGTATCAAATATGAAGCAGTTTGAACTTTGCATTGAAGCGTTATAAGCATTTTCCTATTATAGCGTGCTGATGGCGAAGGATTCTCCCGTGTCATTATAGGCCCCTCCCACTGATCACAGCCTGTTTTTTCTTCCATAGCAATCTGCTACCCTCTGTGTAGGTTCATCCTACAGTGTTTTGAAGTCAACACGACATATCGTCTCTCTGCTACAGCTGCTCGTGTTGGACGACCACAGAAGTGGCGCCCTCTGAGAACGCAAGGCATTATGGGTAAATTGGTTCTCGAGTTTTGTTTATGGCTGTACGGTCATCATGTGTATCAAATATGAAGCAGTTTGAACTTTGCATTCTAGAGTTATAAGCTTTTTCCTAGAATGGCGTCCTTTAAATGCTAACCGTGTACATGACCTTAAATGACACCGGTCGAAAACACAAGGCATGATGGGAAATGTTTCAAAGCAGTCATGACCAAGCTTGGGCACATGTCCTTTGTGTGAAATTTGAAGCTGATTGAAGTTTGTGTGTCAGAGTTGTGGAGATTTGGAATTTTTTGCGTGCTAACAAAAATTAGCATTGCATTTTTGTGGCGGCGCCACGACCAAACCGTGACAGATACAAAAATTCTTTCGATAACTTTTCATCTTCAATGGGTCCTATGTGGTGTTGCCAAGTTTTAAGCGAATCGGATGAATCCCCTCAGACTAGATAGCGCAGATGCGTTTCGAGGGCGAAACGCCATTTTTGACCTTTGACCCAAGATGGCTGACTTCCTGTTTGGTTTTGGGCAGGGTCACAATGTAACTTTTTGCTCATTCTGGGGCGAAGACTACATGTGGCGATTTTCGTGCAAATCGGTCAGACCTGGCGGTCGTGTGGTTCCATCGTTTGTTTTGGCGGCGAAAACGCACGCTATGCGTGCGTTTTCTGTCCGTTTTTTTTCACGCCACCAAATTATCAAATTTTTCGCCAGGCCTGAGGTGCGTGCAAATTTCGGTGAGTTTTCGGGCATTTTTAGGGGGTCGAATTAGCGATCAAAGGCGGGCGGGGTATAATAATAAAACGATATAATAGCGAAAACAATAGGTTCCTCTGTCCCATTCTGGGACATCGGAACCTAATTAAAGCCGCGAGCGGCGTCATAGGTTCCGATGAAGCGGCCGGGGGCGGTAACCCACGGTCACGTATACCACTGTTTTGGGAACTGGCCTGAGCAAATTTGGTGTAAATTGGTGTAAAAACAACTGAGATATTGCATTTACCAAGAAATGGCGAAAGATTTTCCTGTCATGATAGGCCCCTCCCACTTTTCACAGCCTGGTATATTTTCCATCGCAATGTGCTTCCATCTAATAAGATTCATCCTACAGTGTTTTCAAGTCAACACGACATATCGTCTGTCCGCTACAGCTGCTCGTGTTGGACGACCACAAAAGTGGCGCCCTCTGACAACGCAAGGCATTGTGGGTAAATTGGTTATCGTTTGTTGTTTAGCTCTGGACAGTGATCGTGTGTATCAAATATGAAGCAGTTTGAACTTTGCACTCTAGAGTTATAAGCGTTTTCGTTAACGGCGTAGGTATGGCGAGGGATTTTCCTGTGTCATGATAGGCCCCTCCCACTTTTCACAGCCTGCTCTATTTGCCATAGCAATGTGCTTCCATCTAATAAGATTCATCCTACAGTGTTTTGAAGTCAACACGACATATCGTCTGTCCGCTAAAGCTGCTCGTGTAGGACGACCACAGAAGCGGCGCCCTCTGAGAACGCAAGGCATTGTGGGTAAATTGGCAATCGTTTGTTGTTTAGCTGTAGACAGTGATCGTGTGTATCAAATATGAAGCAGTTTGAACTTTGCACTCTAGAGTTATAAGCGTTTTCGTATAATGGCGTAGTTATGGCGAGGGATTTTCATGTGTCATTATAGGCCCCTCCCACTGGCCATGATGGGTAATTTGGTCATCGAGCGTTGTTTATGGATGGACAATCATCGTGTGTATCAAATATGAAGCAGTTTGAACTTTGCATTGAAGCGTTATAAGCATTTTCCTATTATAGCGTGCTGATGGTGAAGGATTTTCCCGTGTCATTATAGGCCCCTCCCATTGATCACAGCCTGTTTTTTCTTCCATAGCAATTTGCTACCCTCTGTGTAGGTTCATCCTACAGTGTTTTGAAGTCAACACGACATATCGTCTGTCCACTACAGCTGCTCGTGTAGGATGACCACAGAAGCGGCGCCCTCTGAGAACGCAAGGCATTGTGGGTAAATTGGTTATCGTCTGTTGTTTAGCTCTGGACAGTGATCGTGTGTATCATATATGAAGCAGTTTGAACTTTGCACTCTAGAGATATAAGCGTTTTCGTATAACGGCGTAGTTATGGCGAGGGATTTTCCTGTGTCATGATAGGCCCCTCCCACTTTTCACAGCCTGCTCTATTTGCCATAGCAATGTGCTTCTATCTAATAAGATTCATCCTACAGTGTTTTGAAGTCAACACGACATATCGTCTATCCGCTACAGCTGCTCGTGTAGGACGACCACAGAAGTGGCGCCCTCTGAGAACGCAAGGCATTGTGGGTAAATTGGTTATCGTTTGTTGTTTAGCTCTGGACAGTGATCGTGTGTATCAAATATGAAGCAGTTTGAACTTTGCACTCTAAAGTTATAAGCGTTTTTGTATAACGGCGTAGTTATGGCGAGGGATTTTCGTGTGTCATTATAGGCTCCTCCCACTGGCCATGATGGGTAATTTGGTCATCGAGCGTTGTTTATCGATGGACAATCATCGTTTGTATCAAATATGAAGCAGTTTGAACTTTGCATTGAAGCGTTATAAGCATTTTCCTATTATAGCGTGCTGATGGCGAAGGATTCTCCCGTGTCATTATAGGCCCCTCCCACTGATCACAGCCTGTTTTTTCTTCCATAGCAATTTGCTACCCTCTGTGTAGGTTCATCCTACAGTGTTTTGAAGTCAACACGACATATCGTCTGTCCGCTACAGCTGCTCGTGTTGAACGACCACAGAAGCGGCGCCCTCTGAGAACGCAAGGCATTATGGGTAAATTGGTTCTCGAGTTTTGTTTATGGCTGTACGGTCATCATGTGTATCAAATATGAAGCAGTTTGAACTTTGCATTCTAGAGTTATAAGCTTTTTCCTAGAACGGCGTCCTGTAAATGCTAACCGTGTACGTGACCTTAAATGACACCGGTCGAAAACACAAGGCATGATGGGAAATGTTTCAAAGCAGTCATGACCAAGCTTGGGCACTGGTCCTTTGTGTGAAATTTGAAGCTGATTGAAGTTTGTGTGTCAGAGTTATGGAGATTTGGAATTTTTTGCATGCTAACGAAAATTAGCATTGCATTTTTGTGGCGGCGCCACGACCAAACCGTGACAGATACGAAAATTCTTTCGATAACTTTTCATCTTCAATGGGTCCTAAGTGGTGTTGCCAAGTTTTAAGCGAATCGGATGAATCCCCTCAGACTAGATAGCGCAGATGCATTTCGAGGGCGAAACGCCATTTTTGACCTTTGACCCAAGATGGCTGACTTCCTGTTTGGTTTTGGGCGGGGTCACAATGTAACTTTTTGCTCATTCTGGGGCGAAGACTACATGTGGCGATTTTCGTGCAAATCGGTCAGACCTGGCGGTCGTGTGATTCCATCGTTTGTTTTGGCGGCGAAAACGCACGCATAGCGTGCGTTTTCTGTCCGTTTTTTTTCACGCCACCAAATTATCAAATTTTTCGCCAGGCCTGAGATGCGTGCAAATTTCGGTGAGTTTTCGGGCATTTTTAGGGGGTCGAATTAGCGATCAAAGGCGGGCGGGGTATAATAATAATAATAATAATAATAATAATAATAATAATAATTAAAGCCGCGAGCGGCGTCATAGGTTCCGATGAAGCGGCCGGGGGCGGTAACCCACGGTCACGTATACCACTGTTTTGGGAATTGGCCTGAGCAAATTTGGTGTAAATTGGTGTAAAAACAACTGAGATATTGCATTTACTAAGAAATGGCGAAAGATTTTCCTGTCATGATAGGCCCCTCCCACTTTTCACAGCCTGCTCTATTTGCCATAGCAATGTGCTTCCATCTAATAAGATTCATCCTACAGTGTTTTCAAGTCAACACGACATATCGTCTGTCCGCTACACCTGCTCGTGTAGGACGACCACAGAAGCGGCGCCCTCTGAGAATGCAAGGCATTATGGGTAAATTGGTTATGGAGTTTTGTTTATGGCTGGACAGTCGTCGTGTGTATCAAATATGAAGCAGTTTGAATTTAGCATTCTGGAGTTATAAGCTTTTTCCTATTACAGCGTGCTGATGGCGAAGGATTTTCCTGTGTCATGATAGGCCCCTCCCACTTTTCACAGCCTGCTCTATTTGCCATAGCAATGTGCTTCCATCAAATAAGATTCATCCTACAGTGTTTTGAAGACAACACGACATGTCGTCTTGCCGCTAGAGCTGCTGGCGTAGGACGGCCCAAGAAGCGGCGCCCTCTGAGAGGGCAAGGCATTGTGGGTGTTTTTGGTTATCGTTTGTTGTTTAGCTCTGGACAGTGATCGTGTGTATCAAATATGAAGCAGTTTGAACTTTGCACTCTAGAGTTATAAGCTTTTTCCTATTACAGCGTGCTGATGGCGAAGGATTCTCCTGTGTCATGATAGGCCCCTCCCACTTTTCACAGCCTGGTATATTTGCCATAGCAATGTGCTTCCATCTAATAAAATTCATCCTACAGTGTTTTCAAGTCAACACGACATATCGTCTGTCCGCTACAGCTGCTCGAGTAGAACGACCACAGAAGCGGCGCCCTCTGAGAATGCAAGGCATTGTGGGTAAATTGATTATCGTTTGTTGTTTAGCTCTGAACAGTGATCGTGTTTATCAAATATGAAGCAGTTTGAACTTTGCACTCTAGAGTTATAAGCGTTTTTGTATAACGGCGTAGTTATGACGAGGGATTTTCGTGTGTCATTATAGGCCCCTCCCACTGGCCATGATGGGTAATTTGGTCATCGAGCGTTGTTCATGGATGGACAATCATCGTGTGTATCAAATATGAAGCAGTTTGAACTTTGCATTGAAGCGTTATAAGCATTTTCCTATTATAGCGTGCTGATGGCGAAGGATTCTCCCGTGTCATTATAGGCCCCTCCCACTGCTCACAGCCTGTTTTTTCTTCCATAGCAATTTGCTCCCCTCTGTGTAGGTTAATCCTACAGTGTTTTGAAGTCAATACGACATATCGTCTGTCCACTACAGCTGCTCGTGTAGGCCGACCACAGAAGCGGCGCCTACTGAGAACGCAAGGCATTGTGGGTAAATTGGTTATCGTTTGTTGTTTAGCTCTGGACAGTGATCGTGTGTATCAAATATGAAGCAGTTTGAACTTTGCACTCTAGAGTTATAAGCGTTTTCGTATAACGGCGTAGTTATGTCGAGGGATTTTCATGTGTCATTATAGGCCCCTCCCACTGGCCATGATGGGTAATTTGGTCATCGAGCATTGTTCATGGATGGACAATCATCGTGTGTATCAAATATGAAGCAGTTTGAACTTTGCATTGAAGCGTTATAAGCATTTTCCTATTATAGCGTGCTGATGGCGAAGGATTCTCCCGTGTCATTATAGGCCCCTCCCACTGATCACAGCCTGTTTTTTCTTCCATAGCAATTTGCTACCCTCTGTGTAGGTTCATCCTACAGTGTTTTGAAGTCAACACGACATATCGTCTGTCCGCTACAGCTGCTCGTGTAGGACGACCACAGAAGCGGCGCCCTCTGAGAACGCAAGGCATTGTGGGTAAATTGGTTATCGTTTGTTGTTTAGCTCTGGACAGTGATCGTGTTTATCAAATATGAAGCAGTTTGAACTTTGCACTCTAGAGTTATAAGCGTTTTCGTATAACGGCGTAGTTATGGCGAGGGATTTTCCTGTGTCATGTTAGGCCCCTCCCACTTTTCACAGCCTGCTCTATTTGCCATAGCAATGTGCTTCCATCTAATAAGATTCATCCTACAGTGTTTTGAAGTCAACACGACATATCGTCTGTCCGCTACAGCTGCTCGTGTAGTACGACCACAGAAGCGGCGCCCTCTGAGAACGCAAGGCATTGTGGGTAAATTGGTTATCGTTTGTTGTTTAGCTCTTGACAGTGATCGTGTGTATCAAATATGAAGCAGTTTGAACTTTGCACTCTAGAGTTATAAGCGTTTTCGTATAACGGCGTAGTTATGGCGAGGGATTTTCCTGTGTCATGATAGGCCCCTCCCACTTTTCACAGCCTGCTCTATTTGCCATAGCAATGTGCTTCCATCTAATAAGATTCATCCTACAGTGTTTTGAAGTCAACACGACATGTCGTCTTGCCGCTAGAGTTGCTGGCGTAGGACGGCCCAAGAAGCGGCGCCCTCTGAGAGCGCAAGGCATTGTGGGTGTTTTTGGTTATCGTTTGTTGTTTGGGGCTGTACGGTCATCATGTGTATCAAATATGAAGCACTTTGAACTTGCATTCTGGAGTTGTAAGCGTTTTCGTATAACGGCGTAGTTATGGCGAAGGATTTTCCTGTGTCATTATAGGCCCCTCCCACTGGCCATGATGGGTAATTTGGTCATCGAGCGTTGTTTATGGATGGACAATCATCGTGTGTATCAAATATGAAGCGGTTTGAACTTTTGCATTGGAGCGTTATAAGCATTTTCCTATTATAGCGTGCTGATGGCGAAGGATTCTCCCGTGTCATTATAGGCCCCTCCCACTGATCACAGCCTGTTTTTTCTTCCATAGCAATTTGCTACCCTCTGTGTAGGTTCATCGTACAGTGTTTTGAAGTCAACACGACATATCGTCTGTCCGCTACAGCTGCTCGTGTTGGACGACCACAGATGGCGAAGAATTTTCCAGTGATATTTTAGGCCCCTCCCACTGACCACAGTCTGTTGTTTCTTCAATAGGAATTTGCTCCCCTCTGGTAGGTTCATCGTACAGTGTTTTGAAGTCAAACACGACATATCGTCTGTCCGCTACAGCTGCTCGTGTTGGACGACCACAGAAGCGGCGCCCTCTGAGAACGCAAGGCATTGTGGGTAAATTGGTTATCGTTTGTTGTTTAGCTCTGGACGTGATTGTATGTATCAAATATGAAGCAGTTTGAACTTTGCCACTCTAGAGTTATAAGCGTTTTCGTATATATGGGCGTTGTTATGGCGAGGGATTTTCGGTGTCGAATTAGAGGCCCACTGGCCATGATGGGTTTAATTTGGTCATCGAGCGTTGTTTATGGATGGGACAATCATCGTTGTGTATCAAATATGAAGCAGTTTAACTTTGCATTGGCGCGTTATAAGCATTTTCCTATTACAGCGGTTGATGGCGAAGAATTTGCAGAGTGACATTTTAGGCCCCTCCCACTGACCACGGTCGTTGTTTCTTTTATAGCAATTTGCTCCCTCTGTGTAGGTTCATCCTACAGTGTTTTGAAGTCAACACGACAATCGTCTGTCCACTCAGATGGCTCGGTTGGACGACCACAGAAGTGGCGCCCTCTGAGAACGCAAGGCATTGTGGGTAAATTGGTCATCGTTTGTTGTTGCTCTGGACAGTGATCGTGTGTATCAAATATGAAGCAGTTTGAACTTGCATTCTGGAGTTGCAAGCGTTTGTATAACGGGTCGTATGGCGAGGGATTTTCCTGTGTCATGATAGGCCCCTCCCACTTTTCACAGCCTGCTCTATTGCCATAGCAATGTGCTTCCATCTAATAAGATTCATCCTACAGTGTTTTGAAGTCAACACGACATATCGTCTGTCCGCTACAGCTGCTCGTGTAGGGACGACCAAGAAGCGGCGCCCTCTGAGAACGCAGGCATTATGGGTAAATTGGTTATCGTTGTGTTTAGCTGTGGCAAGTGATCGTGTGTATCAAATTATGAAGCAGTTTGAACTTTGCACTCTAGAGTTATAAGCGTTTTTGTATAATGGCGTAGTTATGGCGAGGGATTTTCATGTGTCATATAGGCCCCCCACTGGCCATGATGGTAATTTGGTCATCGAGCGTTGTTTAGGATGGACAATCATCGTGTGTATCAAATATGAAGCAGTTGGAACTTGCATTGAAGCGTTAGAAGCATTTTCCTATTATTGCGTGCTGATGGCGAAGGATTCTCCCGTGTCATTATAGGCCCCTCCCACTTTTCACAGCCTGCTTTATTGCCATAGCAATGTGCTTCCATCTGAAACACCATCCTTCCTACAGTGTTTTGAAGTTCAACACGACATATCGTCTGTCCGACTACAGTGCTCGGTAGGACGACCACAGAAGCGGGCGGCGCCCTCTGAGAACGCAAGGCATTGGGAGTAATTGGTTATCGTTTGTGTTTAGCTGTGGACAGTGATCGTGTGTATGAAATATGAAGCAGTTTGACTTGCATTCTAGAGTTATAAGCTTTTCCCTAGAAACGGCGTCTGTAAATGCTAACCGTGTCATGACCTTAAATGACACCGGTCGAAAACACAAGGATGATGGGAAATGTTTCAAAGCAGTCATGACCAAGCTTGGGCATGTCCTTGTGTGAAATTGAGCTGATTGAAGTTTGTGTGTCAGAGTTATGGAGATTTGGAATTTTTTGCGTGCTAACGAAATTAGCATTGCATTTTTGTGGCGGCGCCACGACCAAACCGTGACAGATACGAAAGAATTCTTTCGATAACTTTTCCATCTTCAATGGGTCCTATGTGGTGTTGCCAAGTTTTTAAGCGAATCGGATGAATCGCCTTCAGACTAGATAGCGCAGATGCGTTTCGGGGCGAAACGCCATTTTTGACCTTTGACCCAAAGATGGCTGACTCGTTTGGTTTTGGGGGGGTCACAAGTAACTTTTTGCTCATTCTGGGGCGAAGACTACATGTGGCGATTTTCGTGCAAATCGGTCAGACCTGGCGGTCTGTGATGGTCAATCGTTTGTTTTGGCGGCGAAACGCAGCATAGCGTTGCGTTTTCTTTCCGTTTTTTTCACGCCACCAAATTATCAAATTTTTCGCCAGGCTGAGGTGCGTGCAAATTTCGGTGAGTTTTCAGGCATTTTAGGGGGTGGAAATTAGCGATCAAAGGCGGGGGGGTATAATAATAAAACGATATAATAGCGAAAACAATAGGTCCTCTGTCCCATTCTGGGAATCGGACCTAATTAAAGCCGGAGCGGCGTCATAGGTTCCGATGAAGCGGCCGGGGGCGGTAACCCACGGTCACGTATACCCATGTTTTGGGAATTTGGCCTGAGCAAATTTGGTGTAAATTGGTGTAAAAAACAACTGAGATATTGCATTTACTAAGAAATGGCGAAAGATTTTCCTGTCATGATAGGCCCCTCCCACTTTCACAGCCTGCTATTTGCATAGCATGTGCTTCCATCTAATAAGATTCATCCACAGTGTGTTTTCAGTACACGACATATCGTCTGTCCGACTACACCTGCTCGTGTAGGACGACACAGAAGCGGCGCCCTCTGAGAACGCAAGGCATATGGGTAGGTTAAATTGGTTATGGAGTTTTGTTTTATGGCTGGACAGTCGTCGGTGTATCAAATATGAAGCAGTTTGAATTTAGCATTCTGGAGTTATAAGCTTTTTCCTATTACAGCGTGCTGATGGCGAAGGATTTTCCTGTGTCATGATAGGCCCCTCCCACTTTTCACAGCTGCTCTATTTGCCATAGCAATGTGCTTCCATCAAATAAGATTCATCCTACAGTGTTTTGAAGACAACACGAACATGTCGTCTTGCCGCTAGAGCTGCTGGCGTAGGACGGCCCAAGAAGCGGCGCCCTCTGAGAGGCAAGGCATTGTGGGTTTTTTGGTTATCGTTTGTTGTTTAGCTCTGGACAGTGATCGGGTATCACAATATGAAGCAGTTGAACTTTGCTCTAGAGTTATAGCGTTTCGTATAACGGCGTAGTTAGGCGAGGATTTTCCTGTGTCGATAGGCCCCTCCCACTTTTCACAGCCTGTCTATTTGCCATAGCAATGGCTTCCACTAATAAGATGCATCCTACAGTGTTTTGAAGTCAAACACGACATATCGTCTGTCCGCTACAGCTGCTCGTGTAGGATGACCACAGAAGCGGGCCCTCTGAGACGCAAGCTGTGGGTAAATTGGTAGTCGTTTGTTGTTAGCTGGGACAGTGATCTGTGTATCAAATATGAAGGTAGTTTGAATTTGCACTATAGAGTTATAAGGGTTTTCGTATAATGCGTAGTTAGGCGAGGGATTTTCATGGGGTCTTATAGGCCCCTCCACGGCCATGATGGGTAATTGGGTCATCGAGCGCTGTTTATGGATGGACAATCATCGTGGTATCAAATATGAAGCAGTTTGACTTTGCATTGAAGCGTTATAGCATTTTCCTATTATAGCGTGATGATGGCGAAGGATTCTCCCGTGTCATTATAGGCCCCTCCACTGTCACAGCTGTTTTTTCTTCCATAGCAATTGCTCCCCTCTGGGTAGGTTATCCTACAGTGTTTTGAAGTCAACACGACATATCGTCTGTCCGTAACAGCTGCTCGTGTAGGCGACACAGAAGCGGCGCCTACTGAGAACGCAAGCATTGTGGGTAAATTGGTTCGTTGTTGTTAGTCTGGACGGTGATCGTGTGTATCAATATGAAGCAGTAGTTTGACTTTTGCACTATAGAGTTATAAGCGTTTCGTTTTATAACGGCGTAGTTATGGCGAGGGATTCCTGTGTCATGATAGGCCCCTCCCACTTTTCCAGCCTGCTCTATTTGCCATAGCAATGTGCTTCCATCTATAAATGATCCTACAGTGTTTAAAGTCACACACGAATATCGTCTTTCCACTACAGCTGCTCGTGTAGGACGACACAGAAGCGGCGCCCTCTGAGAACGCAAGGCAGGGGTACATTGGCTATCGTTTGTTGTTTAGCTCTGGACAGTGATCGTTGTATCAAAATGAAGCAGTTGAACTTTGCATCTAGAGTATAAGCGTTTTGTATAACGGCGTAGTTATGGCGAGGGAGTTCTTGGTGTCATTATAGGCCCCCCACTGGCCATGATGGGTAATTGGTCATCGAGCGTTGGTTATTGATGGACAATAGTGTGTATTAAATTATGAAGCGTTGAACTTGCATTGAAGCGTTGATAAGCATTTTCCTATTATAGCGGCTGATGGCGAAGGATTCTCCCGTGCTGTGTAATTATAGGCCCCTCCCATGACCACAGTTGTTCTTCTTCAATAGGAATTTGCTCCCTCTGTGTAGGTTAATCCACAGGTGTTTTGAAGTAAACACGGACATATCGTCTGTCGCTACAGCTGCTCGTGTGGACGACCACAGAAGTGGCGCCCTCTGAGAAGCAAGGCATTGTGGGTAAA
>NW_021145177.1:0-122990 GCF_900634775.1 Gouania willdenowi
TTTCATGCTATAGCAGAACCTGGGAACATCTAAGCTACACACTTGTTGAAGTCGTCACAGAAGGTGAAAGCAACGTTGTTTTTAGCACACAGCATTGCAATTTTCACCTCCGCATTACTGACCTCATCTTCCTCTTTAAGATTTCTTGTCACAAATGCTGACATCCTCTGAGCATGTTTCTTTGCCTCCAGCCGGCGCTTGTGCTTAGTGGATTTTTCGTGTTGATTTACGTCGCTCCTTCCTCCGTGGGCGATGCTAAAATCGCAGTTGCAAATCATACAGAACCGGTAATTTGAAGCCATCCTGCTCTTCTTTATAAAAGTAAAGTCACTGTCCCATCTCTCAAGGTATTTACATGACTTTTTAGTTTTTTTTCGCCGGAGCGCCTTCTTCACATCCATCCATTTTCCGGGTTTGTTCCCGCTGTAGGAAGTTGCATCTACTCTCGCGAGAAGTGAACTGCAACCTAGGTCACGTGAGGCGGCAGTTCTCGCGAGGTTAGTGATAGCGTCCAGTTTGGGGAGGCGGACGAATGTTTTTTATCTATCTTTTAATGATGATTACATTAAAATACGGGATTTTTACTGGGAAAATAATAGGGGAAGGTGGCGGGAAAGGGGTATAAAATACATGAGTTTCCCAGCCAAAACGGGATACTTGACAGGTATGATACATTAAATATCACAAACTTAGTGTAAGCTGTCTTGAACAAAGTAGTAGTAGTAAATAAAAAGTCAGTGTAAATAAGTCACTTTAAAAGCTGGAACAAACCTCCAGGTTGTTGAGGTAATGAGGTTTAAACCAATCACAGAGTTCCTTTTACTTAAATCAAGTTTATTAAATAAAGGAATAGATATCTTGTTTGAAAGAATCCTTACAAGTTAAGAAATGTCTATTTAATGTTATCCAAATCACACAGTTGATGATAAATTAAAGATGTTTACTGTTCAGAATAAACACTAGTGCAGAAAAAACTACCATATTTCTCAGACTATAAGGCACACTTAAAAACCTTTAATTTTCTCAAAAATCGACAGTGCGCCTTATAATCAGGTGAGCCTTATGTATGTATTAATGTGTCAAAATGTTTTAGTACAACTTTGGTAAACTATGAAGCTGCACCGCTTGATGGATTTTTGGTGCTTCAGGGCTACTGTAGTCAGGAGCCTCATGGAGTGATATGTACCGTACTGTGCTTTAACATACTGAACTGAAAAAGTCAGTGTATTGTTCTGTATTTTATGTATTAAACCTGAACAATGTTGAGAAACATTGTTAATGAGTTGAATAAAGTTTGACTTATCTGACTATTTTGTTTCTCTTAATGTGCCTTAACAATAATAATAAACTAGTGCGCCTTATGTATGAAAATAGACCCGGTCAGACCCATTCATTGATAGTGCGCCTTATAATCCGGTGCGCCTTATATTCTGAAAAATACAGTATTTCAAAGTGTGTACGTCACTAACTCACTGAGTGCAGTGATAAACATGCTTTCAGACCTAATCCTATTAATTAATACCTATTTGAATCACAGTCTGGCGGCTAACAAACACATTAGCATGTGATCAGAAATGAAAGATTGGGGAATTATCAGCGGTAGTGATGTCACTTCTCTCTGGGTCCGTGTACAAACTGGAGCTTTGCTGTGTTTCAGTTTTGAGCTGATACTACTTTTGCTCCCTCAATTTACATCATAAAAATTACACAATGATGATAACAAATGCAACAAAAGTCTCAATTTAAATAAAAAAGGAACATTTATTGAAATTAATAAAGGTGAGGTAGAACAACAAGTAAAAAATATTTTAACTGAACGTCTCATTTCAGTTCAAATATGAACATTTACCTTCAGGTTTGAATGAATATTCAATTTTTAAGAGACAATACCTTTGCTTGTGTTAAATAAAGTTGAAGTTTATTCAACCATTGAACATACAGGGTACAATAAAAGCTACTGTACTGACACAGGCAGTATTTCCTCATTGTTTCTTTAAGAAAATGTTCTTTAAAAAAAGAAAAACCTCTGAAAGCTTTGTTTTTCTCCTATTTTTCCACTTCTTCCCATTTTGCTTCATCCTACTCTGGAAACTCCCATTGATCCAGGCTGATAGGTGTGTTTCTGTACTCAGCCAGAAGATATGTGAGTAATAAAACAACCTTTATGTATTTTTGCCCAAGATGTGATTGATAAAACTTTGACCATGTTCATTTTGTTTTCTTACTGCTAGATGTTAATTCCTGAAATCCTGTCCATCAGGGGAACATTTCCAGTCAACAGAAAGGCCTTATTGCTGCCATACAGCTACAGGAACACAACAACTACACCCACTGATCCAGCTGAAAGACTTTTAAAAAATGACTTTGTCTGCCCATGGACGTTTAGAGGAAGTGACCTCATTTGTTCTCTGGATCCTGACATTACTCACAACCATCAATCTGAGATGAAAACACCATATTAAAGCTTCATTGTTCAATTAATGATCTTGAAAATAAAGTCAAAGTTCTATGGAAAAGTGAAAGAAATTCGATACATTTATTTTATTTAAATTGTCTTTTCATACAAACATTACTCGGTAAACTAATTTTCAGTTTGTGAGCAAATGTTTATTGAAAATGTCATAGATTTGTATTCTTAACATTGTTAAAACATATACCCTTAATGTGCCCTAAATGTATTTTAAAGCACGAGTAGTTATTTCCTGTATTGTAATACATAGTCATATATTATACTTTAATTGTCTTTCACAGTAACAAAATAATTACTGCATAAGTTTATTATATGAGAAAATGTTTAATTGATAAATATTTTTACAGTATGCTTTAGCGTGATCAACTCTTACTGTAAATTGTACGGTAATCTTCCTTTACCGTAAAGGTAGAAACAGTGTTAATGATGGTAATATTTTGACAAGACCGGTAGTTCCTAAATGTAAAAGGTCTGGATAAACACTTATTCTAACAAAACGGTTTACGGTAATGCTCTGACAACCACAGCTGCCAGTTTTTTCCTGTAAAAAAATTGTTTTTTATTTTATTTTTTTGTTTTTTTTTTTTACAGTGTAGCGTTTTGGTCCCCAAGCTCAAAGATGAACTTTTTTGTAAAGGTGCCCCAAGGGTTAATGAAGGAAAAAGTCACAAGTGGAACAAAATGTTGATGTTGTGCTGCTAGTGATTAATAAAAGGGTCTTTGTGGTATTTTTCTCCTTTGATCTATTATTGTTTTTTTTTCTAAAACTATATTGAAAAATATAAATAAATGGCGTTTATATAATCTATGAGATATGAATATTGGTCCATATCACCCAGGCCTAATGTAACCAAAGCGTTTTATGTTGTAAAGATGATAAAAAGCGTTTGTTCTCCAGTGCCACACCTGACGCTCATTACAGCCTCCTTTTATGGCTGATTAGGGTAGAGACACTCCTCTAGCGCCCTCTGCTGCTGAAATGGCTCCACCACACTCACTCAACCAACACAAATCAATACTTAAATAGTGTTAACAGTTATACTGGGGTAACAGCACTCAACATAATGTATCTAATACAACATTAGCCACCTAACATAGTTCAATGGCATTACATTAGCATTCAGTTAGCATAGCATGCTCCTGAGTAACAAACATTTAAACTCACCAATTCCTTTTCAAACGTCAAGCTCAGCAGGATTAAATGTCTCCTATCCCTGAGGTGGTGAAGTCTGAAGGTGTACAAAGGTTGTAGTGAGTACTAAAGTTGTTAAAAACCTAAAGTAGATGTTAAAGAACCAACCTGTTGTAGCAGCTCCGTGTGTGTGTCGTCACTCTCTGACAGGGAACAAACACAGCTGTTTGCAATAGGTGACCGAGCTACGTGATTGGCTGAACGTAATCTCGCGAGAGTAACGTGGAGTGGAGGAAGTGACGTCACACGCTTTAAAGAAATGAGTTTTAGCAACGGAGAACCCCTTCAAAACCACCCAACTGAACTTAAAGCTTAAATACTTTATTATTATATTTAATAAATATAATTCTGTATAAGTATGAATTACACTGTCAATCCTATATAAATATGTAGATTAATATTATAAATATTAATCACATATATAGTTATCAGGGCTACACAAACAGTCTTAGGTAAGGTTTACAAAAGAACGTATTGTTGTTTGTAGGATGCTGGCAGGAGGTCCAAGGTGCAGGTTCCTGATGTTCAGTGAGTGAGATGTGATCCAGATGTGAGGTGGAGGGGCTGAAGTGTAAAGATGACGGTTGGTAAACTGATGATCTGACATCAAGTGGTAGAATGAGCCTGATCTTATACTGTGGAGTGTGTAGGTAGCTTGATTGGAGATGAGAAGCAGCTTTGCAGACTTGATTGCAGACAAGGTGGGTGGAGCCAGTTCTAAGGAAAACACACAGGGAGGAGAAAACATAGACAAAGAAAAATAGACTAGGATCCTCACAGTGACAAATATGTACTGTACATTCAGTGTAGTTATTTAAAGAAACACAATGTAGAAAAACAAAACAGTGTTTTATTATATATATATATATATATATATATATATATATATATATATATATATATATATATATATATATGGGATGCACCGAAATGAAAATTCTGATATGGATTTTTTAGGGCCGATGCCTTAGCTGATGACCAATACAAACTGCTGAATTTCTTGAGCCGATATTTGGAGCTGATACTACTTTTGCTCCCTCAATTAACATCATAAAAATTACACTATAATTATAACAATTGGTACAAGTCTATTTTTTTTTTAAAGAACATTTATTGAAATTAACAAAGGTGAGGCAGAACGACAACAAGTAAAAAATATAGAATAAATATTAAAAACAGGTGATGTAGAACAAGAACAAGCAAAAAATATAGAATAATTAATAAAAACAGGTGATGTAGAACAAGAACAATTTAAAAATATAGAATAAATAATAAAAACAGGTGATGTAGAACAAGAACAAGTAAAAAATATAGAATATTAATAATTGACTTAAGAAAAAAAAAAAAAAAAAAAAAAAAAACTTGACCTATTTTTATTCATGCATGGCCTAAAGCTGGCCCTGCTCTGGGGTCACCAGAAATGTGTGATATCCGAATGGGGATACAACCCAATAAAGGTTGGGAACCACTACGTCATCCACACTAGACAAAAACAAATACGTTACTTTAAAAAAAAAAGAGCATTATTTAAATTCACGTTTTCCATCTCTCACCCTATATAAGCGGTTAGAAAGAAAACAGACTGTTTTCCAACAGTTGTATCTGCAGTGCGCTGTGCAGTCTGCAAGGAAAACTCTGTCAGGAATCGTCAGCGACCCTTTCTCGACATTATCAACAAGGAATTCACATATTAACAACCCCTGCTCTCAAAATGAGGTAAGTAGAAGTTTTATTAGGCTTTATTTGACCGGAAAGTAGTTCCTACTATATTCCGCCAGGCGGCAGCATAGTACATGTGGAGGTCATTTATCACAACGTATGATAATAATAGCAACATAATTACAGATATAACTACTAATTCACATGATATACAGCTGATAGCAGTGTGGGACACCACTATTTACAAAAAACTGACTTATTTTTAATGATGTTCTTGTAGTGGGTTGACATAATTCACCCGGAACCTAAGTTAAGGTTACAGAGTTCCAGTGGGACAGTTTAGACATGTGGGAATTTCCTGTTTAGTTTTCAGTGTGTGCTAGGATCCCAGAGAGAAAAGATACTGCCAGTTGTTGTATGAGGCTACTTATAAATGTCATTAAAACAACTGCCGTTGGCACCGTCGTTTGACACTCCGCCTCCGACTCCCGTCCTTGCACACCACACTGGTGACCCCGACGTCAGTCCCGCTGAAGATTCCGGGTCTGAACAGAATACCGAGCGAAACGGCATGGCGCATTCCGCCGTCCTCAGACTGCCTGAGTTTTGGGAGACGTCTGCGGCAACGTGGTTCGCACAGGCGGAGGCTCAGTTCGCCCTCCGGGGAATTACGGATGACGCCACACGCTACTACCACGTCGTCTCAGCACTCGGAAGCTCCACCGCAGCCAGAGCCGTAAGTTTCATCACATCCCCTCCTGCCCAGGATAAATATGCAGGCCTCAAGGCTTATCTTCTCAGGATTTTGAACTGGCCCCCACACGCAGCTACACGTCCCCAAGCGCTGGCGTTTCCCCTGGCAGAGGACACGCTGCAACCGACAGCCGCACCAGCACAGGTTTGTGCTACTTCCATGCACGTTTTGGCGCCAAGGCTAAAAGGTGCCGCTCCCCTTGCAACTTCAACACGACGGGAAACGCCAAAGCCTGCGCTCGGTAGTGGCCGCGAGCGCAGGCAAAAAGAACCGGCTGCTATTCATTGAGGACTCCCTCTCTGGTCGCAGATTCCTCTGTGACACCGGCGCCCAGAGGAGCGTCCTGCCGGCTACAGTGGACGACGCCGCTGGAGGGTTGCACGGCCCGCCCTTAACATCCGCCAACGACACCCCCATCAGGACGTATGGCACAAAGACTGTGGACATATGTTTCGGGGGTCAGCGTTTCACATGGGACTTTGTCACTGCTGACATCTCCTTCCCCCTGCTCGGCGCAGATTTTTTGTGCGCCCACGGACTGCTCGTGGATGTCAAGAATGGCCGCCTGGTAGACGCGTTAACCTTCTCCTCCTTCGCATGTGTCCGCGATGAGGGGACATATGACGGTCTCTCCAGTTCGCTCTCCGAGGGAGACATGTACCAGAGACTCCTCGGAGAGTTTCCCAGCCTTACACAGCCCACCTTCGCGGCCACCACAGCTAAACATGGGGTCGAGCACCACATCGAGACCAAAGGCCCCCCCATCCATGCTAGGGCCCGACGGCTCAACCCGGAGAGACTGACAATTGCTCGGGCCGAGTTCGCCAACATGGAACGCCTTGGCATCATTCGCCGTTCTGACAGCCCGTGGGCCTCGCCACTCCACATGGTGCCTAAGCCAGATGGTGGTTGGCGTCCGTGTGGCGACTACCGCCGCCTCAATGATGCCACCACGCCCGACCGCTACCCCGTCCCCCATGTTCAGGACTTTTCTGTACATTTAGCAGGGAAGCACCTGTTCTCCAAAGTGGACCTGGTGCGGGGTTATCACCAAGTCCCAGTGCACCCTGCAGACATCCCGAAGACAGCAGTGGTGACTCCTTTCGGGCTTTTCGAGTTTCTCAGGATGCCCTTCGGCCTGAAAAACGCGGCCCAGTCCTTCCAGCGGCTGATGGACTCTGCGCTTAGGGACATGCCTTTCATCTTCGTCTACTTGGACGATGTCCTCGTCGCCAGCTCCTCGGAGGAGGAGCATGCGGCGCACCTCCGGGCCCTTTTCACAAGGCTCGACCAGCATGGCCTGATCATTAACCCGGCGAAGTGCGTCTTCGGAGTGCCGTCCATCCAGTTTCTCGGGCACCTCATCAGCAGTAATGGGGCCACCCCCCTCCCGTCGAAGGTGGAAGCTGTCTCCGCTTTTCCCCGCCCACATTCGGCCCGGGGCTCCGGGAGTTCCTTGGGATGGTTACATTCTACCACCGATTCATCCGCCAGGCGGTCCACATCATGCACCCACTTTACGAGGCCCTTAATGGTAAGACCCCCAACCAGGACATCGACTGGACCACCGAGAGGGTCAAAGCTTTCGAGGATACAAAGGCTGCGCTGTGCCAGGCCACCATGTTGGTCCACCCGTCGCCCGGAGCCCCGGTCGCCCTCACAACCGACGCATCTGACTACGCAGTTGGTGCTGTATTTGAGCAGTGGGTTGGTGGCGCCTGGCAACCGCTTGCCTTTTTCAGCCGCCAGCTGGTCCCTAGGGAGCGCAAATACAGCACTTTCGACAGGGAGCTACTCGGCGTCTGGCTGACGATCCATTTCCGCTCCATCCTGGAAGGCCGTGAGTTTACGGTTTTCGTCGACCACAAACCCCTCACGTTCTCCATGTCCAAGGTGGCTGAGCCGTGGTCTGCCCGCCAGCAGCGTCAGCTGTCTTTCATCTCCGAGTACACCACAGATATCCAACACATCGCCGGCAAGTCTAACGTGGTCGCCCATTGCCTCTCTAGAGCGGTCATCCACACGGTACAGCTGGGTCTCGACTACTCAAGTATGAGTGCTGAACAAGCCACGGACCCTGGGATCCGGTCGCTCAAAGACTCAGACACTAGGCTGCGTCTGGAGGAGGTCGCGGTTGGCGACTCAGGAGTCAGGCTGTGGTGCGACCTCTCCATCGGCCAACCTAGACCATTTGTCCCTGCCGGCTGGCAGCGGGCTGTCTTTGAGGCGATACACAGCCTGTCCCATCCTGGCAGAAAGGCGTCCGTGAGGCTGGTGGCTCAGAAGTTCGTCTGGAAAGGGCTGAAGAGAGACGTGCGGGCCTGGGTCGACTCATGTGTGGCTTGTCAGCGTGCGAAGGTGCACCGCCACACCAAGGCCCCATTGGAGCCGTTTACTGTCCCCGAGAGGAGGTTCGACCACGTCAACATCGACCTTGTGGGCCCGCTCCCCCCTTCCCATGGTTTCACCTACCTCCTCACCATGGTGGACAGGACGACCCGTTGGCCTGAAGCCGTTCCCCTCTCCTCAACCTCAGCTGCTGATGTGGCCCGGGCGTTTATCGGCACATGGGTTGCATGCTTTGGAACACCTTCAGACCTCTCCTCGGACCGGGGTGCACAGTTTACTTCCGAGATCTGGAATGTGGTTGCTAGGGACTTAGGGGTCAAGGTGCACCGCACCACCACATATCACCCCCAGGCTAACGGGCTGTGCGAGCAGTTCCACCGCTCCATGAAGGCGGCTCTACGCGCCAGTCTGGTGGATGGCAACTGGGTGGACAGACTTCCCTGGGTCATGCTGGGCCTCAGGACGGCCCCTAAGGAGGACCTGCAGTCCTCGTCTGCTGAGCTCGTCTACGGCCAGGTACTACGAGTTCCTGGGGACTTCATTCCGGACACCACAACGCCTTGGTCGGCGGCCAGGCAGCGGTCCTCCCTGCTGGAAGTTGCCAGGGCGTTCGCACCTGTCCCCACGTCGCAGCACTGCACCCCTGTT
Source organism: Gouania willdenowi (assembly GCF_900634775.1). Classification (NCBI taxonomy): domain Eukaryota; kingdom Metazoa; phylum Chordata; class Actinopteri; order Blenniiformes; family Gobiesocidae; genus Gouania; species Gouania willdenowi. The sequence goes on from NW_021145177.1 coordinate 9,073, forward strand.
TCCCGGGTGCCCACCAATCTGCGCTCGGCGGGTTTTGTGTTCGTCCGCCACGACGCCCACCGCGGACCGTTGCGTCCGCCTTACGACGGGCCGTTTAAGGTATTGCGGCACGGGGGTAAGAGCATGGTCGTGGACATTGGCGGTAGGCCTGAGACTATCTCGGTTGATAGGATTAAGCCTGCCCACGTGGATGTTTCCTGGACATTGGAATTGGCGCAGGCTCCACGCCGCAGACGCCCCCCAGCGCCTCGCCCCTCCAACCTGGCTGAGCTCCCACCTGCCCGACCGACAACATGACCGTCCAGCCCAGCGGTCTGTCCGGCAGCGCCCCCGACCCCTGACCCCCTTCCAGCCCCTGCCACCTACACCCGCTGTGGTCGGGCCGTCGTCCCTTTCCGGCGCGGGGATTTTGACTATGGGTGAATTCTGGGGGGGCTTGTGTAGTGGGTTGACATAATTCACCCGGAACCTAAGTTAAGGTTACAGAGTTCCGGTGGGACACTGTAAGACATGTGGGAATTTCCTATTTAGTTTTCAGTGTGTGTTAGGATCCCAGAGAGAAAAGATACTGCCAGTTGTTGTATGAGGCTACTTATAAATGTCATTAAAACAACTGCCGTTGGCACCGTCGTTTGACACTCCGCCTCCGACTCCCGTCCTTGCACACCACATTCTAACACTTTTTTGTAACCGCTGTATTTTTATTTAAATTTTTTGGCTAAGTATGTTATAGAAGAGCAATTTTCAAGTGATTTGTGCGACGTCTAACTATTATTTCATTTGCATAAAATTGGAATTCAAATAATTTCGCAAGATATGGGTAATATTGTGTGGTTTTGGAGTCATTATGTGTGTTTTTGTTATTTTTTGGGGGTTCTTATTGTAAAATTGTGTAATTTTCTGTCTTTTTCTGCATTGTTGTCATGTATTGTATGTATTGTTGATTTGTGCGTTTTTGGGGTCACTTTCTGTATCTTTATTGTTGTTTTTTGTATTTTCCTGTCATTTCGTGTAACTTTGTTGACAGTTTGTGTGTCTTTGTAGCTATTCTATAATGTTTTTGTTGTTTCCAGAGTCATTTTGTTCGTTTAAGTAGTTGTTGTGTCTTTGTTAAGTCATTTTTGATTTTTTTTTTTGGGCATTTTATTGTTGATTTGTGTTTTGGGAGTTATTTTGTGTATTGTGTGTGTGTATCTTATTTATTCTTGTTTATTTCTTTGTATCACAGGACACCATTATCCATGGTGATGGAACCTTTGGTGAAGGAGGAGGAGGAGGAGGAGGAGGAGTTGAAGCATCTCCTACCTGAGATTACCGATATTGTGCAGGTCTATCCAGAGCTTGCAGGACTGGTGCACTGGGCGACTTACCCTGTGACGTCATCTACTCATGTTTGTAGATGTCCTCCTCCACCATTAACAGACCTCAAAGTAAGAATCACTGAAACACATGGTGCCAATGTGGGCAACATCACAGCATACATTTGTTCATCCATTAAGAACAGACAGGCCCTTCTTCCTGCTTCTATATGACTCTGTTGTTGTTAGAAGCACAGTTTTTAATAGATTTATTTAGGTCTTTTTATCCAGTTCTTATGTGGCATTGGAATATCACTCAGTTTGTTTTCTTTGACAGACCCTAGCAGTAGTTTTTTTGGTGTATGGTTGATACCATGGCTGGGGTAAAATATAATTGTAATCACATAATTGATAATTATTTACAATTATGAAATAATTAAAATTGTAATTGTACTTGTATTTGGGGGAAAAATAACTGTTGTTGTAATCATAATAAAGTTGTAACTGAGTTCAGATAATTGACTTTGTAATAGTAATTGGAATGGAAATTCTCAAAAAACGGTCAGTAGCAAGCCACAAAAATGTAAAAATCTGGGAATTTTTTCCTGATTTAAGGCTATCATAAGAACCTAACAACTAGTTCAAGTTTGATGAACTCACTTAAACTGGAGTTAGAATCCAGTAAGGTGTAAAAAATAAAATAAATAAAATGTGGAAGAACACCCACTTTCAGAGATATGGCTGTATATAGTAAAGCATAAAAATGGAAAAATATGGCCTTTTTTTTACTGTTCAGACAATTTTAATTATTGAAGGAAAAAATAATAATTAAGGGGTATACTGACAGAAAAGAGGCTCAGACGCCCACACCAAGAACATGAATATCATTTTTTTTCATTAATTAGGAATTCTAACAAAGTAACCAAGAGATGAAAAACAAATTGGATGATAGATAATAATTTTTAGTGTATTTTATAGCTGATTTAAGATGTGGGAGACAACTGACCCGTTATCATGGTACTAACAGAAAGCTAACATAAGAGGAAGGTCACATTTTATGAGGTTTATGAGAAATTGACAACGTAATTGTAATTGACTTTCAGAGGGAAAATTATATTTCTAATTTGAATTGTAATTGGAAAAATGCAGGTCATCGTAATCATAATATAGCTGTACTTGAACATTTATTATTGAGGATGTAATTGTAATTGAAAAATGCAACTGGTGTCTAATATTCATGTTTTTGTGTCTCCAGTTTTACAGCAGTCCATTCTTCCCACCTGAGTGTTTTCCTTCTTTTGAAGAACGGTAAGCAAAGCAAACAAACACACCTGATCCATCACAGACGTTGGTCCACATGTTTGGGACATGATTTCTCATCCCGCCTGTTTATGTTTTTATCTTTGTAGAGATGAGTTGGATGAGTTATTGGCTATCATGCCACCAGAGGCCCTGGAACCCGTCCCAGTTCCAAAGTAAGTGTCCTTGAGTTGTTTTAATTGTCTTTTTTCCTGAGTAACTCTAGATCAGAGTGTCTCCCTGCTCTCTCTCTCTACTACTCTCAGCTACTGTTTCCCTGCTCTGCTCACTGTTTGCATTTTGTTCCTTCAGGAAAAGAAAACACGAGAAGGATAAGGGGACGTATGTAAAGAAACCTCCCAACGCATTTATGCTGTTCTTAAAAAGCGAGAGGAAGACAGTCCAGGAAGAGCTCGGCATTAAGAACAGTGCCGCAGTCAATCGAGTTCTTTCTGAACGCGTAAGTTTGTTTGTTCCTCGATGAATGATCTGTGATCTTCACATTTTTGTCTTTGGTGTGTGTGTGTGTGTGTGTGTGTGACACTTTGTTATTGTTCATCCACATTGGAAGTCTTTGGCAGAAGACAAAAGGTAGATCTTCCAAGCTGAAGCCCAAGTGGAAGCTCATATACACGCTCTCAATAACCCAGGCTGGAGCAACAAAGTGAATTACGTAAGTCTACTGCGCAGAAATGTTTACCCATCCACCTTATAGGTGATGACATCATGACTGTGGAAGTGTTTTATCAGCTGACTAGAATTGTCACGTGTCTGTTTTTAGGGGACAAAGAGTAAGAAATCACCCTCCTACTGATGGGATTGTATAACAAACATTACTAACATACTAACGGTAAGTATCATTACTCAAAACATCACTTCATTTTTTGTTGATTTTATTTCAAAATAGTTTTTCCACAAATGTGAAATCAAGTCACCAGTTACCACTGCTCCTCAGGGATGGGTTAAATGCTGAGGACAAATTCCATGTATGTAACAACATTACATGACCAATTAAAGGCGAAAGCCCCGATTTAATCTTAATCTTTAATCTTTAAGTTTAATCTTTAAACTTAATCTTATAAAACAAGAATAATGTGTATCTAAACTGATGTGCAGACACAGACACACTCTGAACACAGGTTTAATCTCAGATGTGTCTTAGTCTAAAACACGTGTCAAACTAAACTTTAGAGCATCCAATTCATCCCCTTGGAAAAAAAGAAATTGATATCTCATCTTCTCCAAATATTTCAAAGAAACTTTAGTCTTTTCATGCTTAGATCACATGACGGAAGTCATTTTTAATTGCAAATTGAGAACTCACAGTTTTTCTCAAACTGTGCAATTTTCATTAAATTATTTCACAAGGGTTCCCTGAATTAAATTAAAGTTTAGTCACAATATAAGAGAATAACATGCCGGGAATAATATCCCTCACTTATTGCTTGGATATTGTCGATACCTTAATCAATACTAATGATAATCAATCAATGCTCTAAAACAAAAATGAGGTGTACCTTAATGTGATGTGCAGACACAGACACACTCTCGCAGAACAAGTTTAATCTCAGATGTGTTTAATGTCCCAGTCTAAGAGTATTGAGGTTTGCATCAGTATAACTTCATTTTGTGTCTGTGCTCTCCATAAATTGTTTGAAATGCACATATCAGCATCTAAGATGACCTTTAACAATGGGAATGACTTTAGTTCATGTTGGATTCTATCATAGAGACTCACCTAGAAACAAGCCTGCAGTAGAATCAGAAGACTCATTAGCTGTTCTCTATTTTTTTTCCTAGCACCAAGGACAACAACGACATCGGCAGCAACAACAACAACAAGGGCAACGTCAGCAGCAACAACGGCGACAACAACAAAAAGAGCATTGTCAACAGCAAATTCAGCAGCAACTACAGCATCAGCTGGAACAACAAGATCAATGTCAACAACAGTATCAGCAGCAACAAGAAGGGCAATGTCAGCAGCAACAGCAACAGAGGCAGCAGCAACAACAAGGGCATCGTCATGGCAACATCAACAGCGGCAACTGTTGTTGTTGTTGCTGCTGACGTTGTCCTTGTCGTTGCTGCTGCTATCGCTTTTGATGTTGCTGCTGACATTGCCCTTGAAGTTGTTGCTGCTGATGCTGTTGCCGCTGTTGATGTTGCTGAAGACTTTGCCTTTGTTGCTGAATCAGAAGACTGACCACTTGTTCTCAATATTTTACTAGCATCAAGGACAGCAACCACATCAGCAGCCAGAACAACAAGGGCAACGTCAACAGCAACATCAGCAGCAACTACAGCATCAGCAGCAACAAGAAGGACAACGTCAACATCAACAGGGGCAACTGTTGTTGCCCTGAATTATGGCAAGTTAGCATTAACAATTCCAATATTGTCATAAAGACATCACAAAGAACAATTTTAAATTCAACTTCAGATTTCTTTTTTTTTCTTCTTTTTTTTTTAACCGTAAACGCTTATCACTTTCAGACCATGTCACATTTTGTATGTATTGGGATTTTAATTAACTGAATGAAATTAAATGTATTTATTTATCTATTTATTGCTTTGAAATTTCACAATGAAATATTAATTTTCTTATTCTTGTAAGGAAGCTGTCATCTTCAAGACACATACATCACCCGCCTCACCAGAAAAGCTACCTGGATTGTGAGAGACGCTAGCCATCCCGCACATAGCCTGTTCAGCGTCCTGCCTTCTGGGAGAAGGTATAGGAGCCTCCGTGCTCGCTCCACCAACTCACCAACAGCTTCATCCACCAAGCTGTCAGGAAGCTGAACTCTCTCCCCTCTGTCACCTCAGTCATATCCACCAGCTGAACCCCCCCCCCCCCCCACCAAAATAGCAACAAGACTGAAAATGCTGTTATTTATTACTGTTCTACTGACTGCTCTTTGTACTATCACTCTTGCACTACTACTGTATATACAGAATTTTTTTATGCTGCCAAGACCGTTTTGCCTTTGCACTATCATAACAAACTATATAGGAACTCATGCTGCTACTCCCACCTACACACTGTATTTATATATTAGTATTAGTTTTAGTATTTAGTTTTGTTTTTGTGGAGACATGGCTTCATGACAGTGTTCCGGACCATGCTATTCAGCTAGCCGGGCTAACATGCTACCGGGCAGACAGAGAGCTCGTCGAGGGTGGAAAAACTCGCGGCGGGGGTCTGTGTGTTTACATCAGTGATGCCTGGTGCCGAGACGCGGTGGTAGTGTGTAAGCACTGCTCACCAGTTGTGGAGTTTATGGTTATTAAATGCCGGCCATTCTACCTGCCGAGGGAATTTAGTGCCATATTGCTGGTAGCAATTTACATCCCTCCTGGCTCCACCAACAACAGGAGTGAGGCTCTGAATGATCTCCACAAACACATCAGTGCGCAGCAGACAGCACACCCTGATGCTTTTCTCATCCTGGCTGGGGACTTCAACCATGCGAACCCCAAGAGTGTGCTTCCACAACTTCATGACCACATCAAGTTTCCCACTAGAGGTAATAATATTCTGGACAATGTTTACACTGTAAACAAAGGGGCCTACAAAGCCCTCCCCCTCCCCCACCTCGGAGCCTCAGACCACTCCACTGTTATGCTAATGCCAGCATACAGGCCACTGGTTAAAGCCACCAAACCAGTTAGGAAGCAGGTACGGGTGTGGCCTGAGGGGTCCACAGAAGCACTCCAGGACTGCTTTTCCACCACTGACTGGAGTATGTTCAAACAAGCAGCCACCAACAATAACATCACCGACCTCCAGGAGTACACAGAGACCGTCACGTCCTACATGGAAAAGTGCATGGACGATGTCACGGTCACCAAGACCTTCACCATTCGGGCCAATCAGAAGCCATGGCTGACAGCTGAAGTCCATAGGCTCCAGAAGGCCAGGAACACTGCCTTCAGAGCTGGGGACGCGGGGGGCCTAAGGACTGCCAGGGCCAACCTGTCACGAGGCATCAGATTGGCCAGGAGGAAATACTCCAGGAGGATCACAGACCGGTTCACCGACAGCAGAGACACCAGGAACCTGTGGCGGGGGGTCCAGACCATCACGGACTACAAGCCCCCTCTGCAGACCTGTGACAGCTCCACCTCTCTGCTAAACAACCTCAACAACTTCTTTGCTCGTTTTGAGGCAGACAACAGCACCCCAGCACAGAAGACGCCACCTTCTCCTGGCGACCAGGTACTGACGCTTTCCCGGGATAGCGTGAAGCGATCCCTCCAGAGAACAAATGCACGGAAAGCGCCAGGTCCTGACAACATCCCAGGTCGTGTCCTGAGAGACTGTGCAGAGGAGCTCACAGATGTCCTCACCGACATCTTCAACACGTCACTGAGCCAAGCTGTTGTCCCCACATGCTTCAAAGCCACCACCATCATCCCGGTCCCCAAGAAGCCGTCTCCATCCTGCTACAATGACTACCGCCCGGTCGCACTAACCCCCATCCTCATGAAGTGCTTCGAGCGGCTGGTCATGCAGCACATCAAGTCTGCCCTCCCCTCCACCCTGGACCCCTACCAGTTTGCATATCGGCCTAACCGATCGACCGACGACGCCATCTCCACTGCCCTCCACTCAGCCCTCACCCACCTGGAGACCAAGGACGCCCACGTCAGAATGCTGTTCATCGACTTCAGCTCAGCATTCAACACCATCATCCCGCAGCAGCTCATCCACAAACTGGACAACCTGGGCCTAAGCACCCCCATGTACAACTGGCTGCTGGACTTCCTGACAGGGAGACCACAGGCAGTTCGGGTCGGCAGTAACACCTCCAGCACCATCATGATGAACACGGGGGCCCCCCAAGGATGTGTGCTGAGCCCCCTCCTCTTCACTCTGCTGACCCATGACTGCGCCCCATCTTCCAGCTCCAACCTCTTCGTTAAGTTCGCGGACGACACGACTGTGGTGGGTCTCATCAACAACAACGATGAGTCAATCTACAGGAGTGAGGTGAGCAGGCTGGCCTCGTGGTGCAAGGAAAATAATCTCCATCTGAACGTGGAGAAGACGAAGGAGATTGTTGTGGACTTCAGGAGAACGCACACCCAGCATGCTCCTCTGACCATCGACGGTGCTGCAGTGGAGAGGGTGAGCAGCACCAAGTTCCTGGGTGTGCACATCTCCGAAGACCTGTCCTGGTGCCTCAACTCTGCATCACTGGCCAAAAAAGCTAATCAGCGCCTTTACTTCCTCCGCAAACTGAGGAGAGCAAGAGCCCCATCCTCCATCATGCACACATTCTACAGTGGCACCATTGAGAGCATCATGTCCAGCTGCATCACCGTGTGGTACGGCGCTTGCACCGTGTCCTGCCGTAAGTCTCTGCAGCGCATCGTGAGAATAGCTGAGAAGATCATTGGTGTCTCTCTTCCCCCCCTTCTGGACATTTACAACTCACGTCTCACCCGCAAAGCCACCAGGATTGCAGGTGACCCCACCCACCCGTCCTACAGCCTCTTCAGCCTGCTGCCATCTGGGAGGAGACTGCAGAGTCTCCGTGCTCGAACGAGCAGGCTCAAGAACAGTTTATTCCACCAGGCTGTCAGGAGACTCAACTCCCTCCCTGCTCTCCCCCCCATTTGTCCACTCATCCCCTTTCCCTTTCCTGCCCCTGCCTCCATCCCCCCTCCGCCTCCTTCCACCCTCTGCCCTCAGTTCTCTACCCTCCTTCACCCCTCTGCCCCCTCTGCCCTCCATCCCCCGCCCTTCATCCTGCCAGTCTGCCCCTACAGGACCTGGCATCACCCCCCTCCACCTCCACCCCCCGCGTGCTCCACTAATTCACGCACCCTAAACTCTGCACAGCCGTCATTGTATTGTTATGCTATTTGTACTATTTGCACACTACCTCACTTTTTAACTTCGTAATTTAATCTGCACTCTGTTTATATTATTAATACTGTAATTTATTTATATTCTACCTCATAGTAATTTATCCACATTCTACCTCATAGTGGAACACTCACAAGTGCCTTGTCTGTCGATTGTCTGTTGTTCGTTATTTGTTGTCCGAATGTCTTTAGTTAAGTTATTTGTTGTATAGTATTGCTAGTTGTTTTTTTTGTGTGTTTGTTGTGTGTTTTTGTGTTTTAAGTGCTCTTTTTATGCACTGCAGGTTTGCACTGGGGGTTGGGGGGGGATTGCAATTTCATCTGTGCTGTATGTTTAACATGGTGCATATTTGACAAAGAACCTTGAACCTTGAACTTGAACCTTGAACCTTAGTATTTATATATTAGTATTAGTTTTAGTATTTGGTATTAGTAAATGTTTTATCTGTTGTAAAAATTGTATGTCTACCTTTAGTATAGGAATGTCTTTTCTGTTGTGCCTGCACACTTTATCTGTTCACCGTGGGAAGTGAGAAACGTCTTCTCGATTCCCTTGTATGTTTGTGCATGCAAAGGAATTGACACTAAAGCTGACTTTGACTTTGACTTTGATCTGGTGTCATGTCACAGTTTCAACACCAGGGGTCATATATGTATGAATAATAATGCTGTTGAGTCATTGGGCTTTATGTAGCAAATTTCAGGCATCTCAGGAAGATCAAAACAGATGAAATATATGTTAAGTGAATTACCAGGAACCTTAAATTTCAAAAGCTACCATTCGGGAAAATTCTTTTTTTTTTCTCCTTTGCTGAGATATTTTCCCACACACGTCAGAGCAAAATATGCAGTGCTTTCCTGAAAATGTGTAACTGATATCCAGGCTAAAATTCTGAGTTTTATATCTAAATTCTTGGCTAGAATCATTATCTGAGGTGTGTTAAGAGTGAAATTGTCCTGATAATCGTCTCTGAAATGGGTTGGGGGCAAACAATCGTAAATATTAAACCTGGTCAGTATTTACGACCAAAATTCCTCAGGATTCCTGACTCACGACCCTGTGATTTGTGACGTGGAATGGAATGTAGCCAATGAAGAAGCGAGCTGACTGAGAAACAAGTACTGCTGCGTTCAAAGCAACTCGGAACTCATTATTTCCGAGTTGAAAATTCCAATTTTGCGTCGAAATATCTCAAACATAGCTGACCGATATAATCATTTATTTTTTACAGACTTTACTGAGTACGAGCTGCTTTCCAAGTCCCTTTTCCAAGTAGGAGAAAATCTAAAGTTGCTTGGAACTCAGCATTACATCACGTTGTTAGATCTTGTTTAATCACGCAACATTTCTGGCTTGGAGGAAGATCGATGGTTGAACAGAATCGTTATGTGTGTGGTGTGTTGTGTTGAAATGATCGGTGCGCACACACACATACACAGTACCATCAAAACTGTTCTATGCCTAATTTTTTTCATCTTCGTGTGGGGTCTGTAACAGATAAAACATCTATTCAGTCGGTCTGGGCAATATATCGAAATTCCAGATATATCGAGATTTCTATTTTGGCCATATATCAAAAATTACAGTATTGTTTATATTGACATTTTTATTTTGTATCAAAAACTGGTTTTAAGGAGTCGCTGCTTCCGCTACTTCATGAAAAAAAAGCCACACTACAAAAGTCACTCACACATGCTGTCCGGTATAAGACAAAAAGCCAAAAGTTAAACATATTTTGCAGATGTTTGCTGATAAATGTGTCTTTGTGCAGACTGAGTTAAAAAAAAATCCAGATTTATATTGAATATCGCCATATAGAGAAAAAAATATCGAGATATAAGTTTTGGTCCATATCACCCAGCCCTACTATTCGGATTTAGAAAATCCTTCTTGTGAATATCTGCTTAGGATTCAACATATGCCACTAAAAATACAAAGACCTTACAGCATGCTGAGCTATATCCAAGCCAGATAGAGAACCACTGCATACATACATAACAGTGAAATACCACTTCCTCTTCAGCATGGTCTCCAAAAACCAAACCACTTCAGCGAGAAAAGAAAGTCCTGTGACACAATGATGTTGTTCTGTAATTTGAGATAACGCAGACAAAATACAGTCCGTATTAAGTAGGGATGCACCGAAAATGAAAATTTGTGGCCGAAGCAAATATAAACGCTTGATCGAATACCGAATATCAAATGTGGTTAAGTTTTTCACGATTTTTTTATTAGTGCATAAATAACCGAGAATACATTTATATTATATTCTGTATTTCAATTTATGCAGTGTTAGAATGTCAGTGCTAAATAAGTATTTTCTGATATTTTTTTAATTGATTTATTCTTTTGAAGCATTAATATTTGTGTAATTACAATGGCTCGATTTTAGTGAAGTTAGTATATATCTATACATCTAAAGCCATAAATGTAATGGTACTAATAATTGGTATAATAAGCCTTTTCATACTCTTGGAAATCTCGCTCTCGTTAAGTTCTCGCACGTGAGTTCAATGAACGAGAGGAATAAACTCGTCTTAGCTGACAACGAGTCTGACAGAGATTTACATTATTTTTACCGTTAAAACATTGGTCCTTGAAAGATTTTCTGTGAAAACGTCATATCGGTCTCCAAGGCAGAAATGCCGAGTTAGCTGCTAACGCTAATGCTGCACACGAGCTGAATATGCAGGTTTTTCCTGGCTTTTTAAACAGTGACCAATCAGCTGATCAGTGCGGTTTCACTCATTGACCTGTTTAGTCTGCATCTTGTGCACTTCCTTCAAATGTATAAATCTAATTAAAATAATAGCTTAATAAAGAAGTTCAGATGAACTATGGCCGGGTCTGTAGAACCTCTCCGCGCTGAATAGCATGTACCACGTTCCCGGGAATGGAGTCAAATGACTCAATTCCACCGAGTAAAACAAATCAAACTGTGCAACGTAAAATCGTAATCAATGTGCTCTCATCCCAGTGTGTGTGATAAAACGTATGTGCTGCAATAAAGGGAAACTGATCAGAGCGTTTATCATCCCATCCAATGGATTAATATCTTAAATAATTGAATCAGGGCTAACGTCTTTATTGGTCAAATATGTTATTACATATATGAAATTTGTCCTCTGCATTTAACCCATCCCTGAGGAGCAGTGGGCAGCCATATTGCGGTGCCTGGGGAGCAGTTAGGGGTTAAGGAGCTTGCTCAACATCCCAAAGCGATGGCCCGGGTGAGATTCGAACCGGCAACCCTCCGATTACAAGCCCAGCGTCCTTAACCACCACTCCCCTCTCACGGTCTGAATTATTGTTAAGTCCAAACCATCCAGAAAAGAATAAAAAAAATATTTACTTTCTTATTTCCGCCTTTTGCTTCTCATCTCTTTTATAAAGTAAATAATTTTATTATGCTGGGCTGTCTAGTTGCGTGGGGCAGGGCCTTAAAAGGGCTGTGCACCATCAGGTCGGGTTGGATCCGCTGGAGACGCTGCGTAATGAACAGGGGACATCGCCTCAGAGCAGCAGAGCGCACAGCGCGAGCGGAGCCATCCAGCTGACACGAGAGTGCAGTGAATGAGAGAGGAGCAGAGACGCCACCGGTATGTCAATCATTGGTTAATGTGCGTTATGGATAAAATGCGGGGAAGGTATTTGTTTGACAGACAGGTCAGCGCGTGTGGGAGGTGCGCGTGCGCAATGCACTAAACTGCGCAGCAGATAGGATGGTCAAATCAGTGAGACGTCATCCTTTCTTATGAGAATAATTTGATTTGAGTTGTGTTTAAGTTAATAAAAGGACTATGTGGTTAAATAACTAAAGTAAAAATGATTAAAAGTAAGTCTTTAGTTAAAGATAAAGAAAAGTTCCAGGTGATGTCATAAGTTGAAAATTATTATAGTTTGTTTAAAGTGAATAATTAATAAATTAATAATTAATTAATTGATAAAATAAATAAATGCAATGCAATTTGAGACAATGTAATTGAGAATTCAAATATTTCATAGATCAAGTAAATTTCAAACTAAGGATTTATATTAACTATTTATAAATTAAGCACATTTTAGGTTTGATTTTTAGTTGTGTATTGCTTTATTAGGTGAGTATAATTTGAGCATACTGTTTAATATTACAAAAACATTTACTTTAAATCAGGAAAATGGGTCAAGTTAACTAAAAATAACAGTGCTGGTAGACTTAGATTCTTTAATTTAATTGCAAATATAACATCCCAGCATGAGAAAATTGTTGATGCTTTGATTCTAACTTTCCCTCTTCTTCCTTTGTCCAGGTTAACAACCTGCTTAAACTTGCTTAACCAAGGAACAGTTCAAATAAACTGTCAACCAAGCAGAGTTGTTCTCAGCGTCCTCTGTCTTCCTCTCTGGCCCTTCAAGTTGGGCAGTGGTGATACAAACACACATACAAACTTGACAATTATGGATTTTAATTATTCATCATTTTAAACTTAAGCAACACCTAACCTGGTCCAAGTTATGAAGTGGATCAGATCTGAGTGAGTATAAAAGCTCCGCCTCCTGGTGCCCCTTGCACTAACAGTGTTGCTCTTTGCTGTCATCATGAATTTAAACTAATTTGTTTAGGATTATAAGCTGTTCCTCAAATTGTAAAGACGCTCGCTCTGCCAGTTTTCTCCATTGTAATGATTGGTCAGATTATGCAATCTCCTCCCCTTTTATGTGAACGCGCATGTACTGAGGCTAAATACACTCGGCTTAAATTAGCGTGTTGTTATCGACATTCGTAGGACAGCTCCTCCCTGACAGGGAATGTTTGGTTAGGTGAAGCCCGCTAACGGAGATTAATCCAGGATATAATTATCGAGCTTCGTACCAAAGGCCGTAAAGTTCTCTGGAATAAAATTACAAACGCTGTTAGGTTGGAATTATCAACAGAGGGATCGAGCTTGTTTGCGTTGTCGCGCATGCGCAGTTCCAGAGTGTGAAAAGGCTTATAATGTCTTCTTAAATTCCTTGTACTGTTTTTAAACTGCACTTGGCGAATAAAAAAAACCCTTTCTGATTACCAAACCACGATAATATCAGTATCGTGAACCATGTAACGCATAGAGGTATCCTGTGATTCCCACCCCTAATAAAAAAGCATCGCCCACAACCAAAAACAAACAAGTGTTAAAATAGCTGTAGCGGACCACTTACGTGTTGGTTTGCGGCACATTTTGTAAAGGCAGCAACATGGACACACACAGCAGAAAATGATGAGCAGCAACAAGATAATAAAGGCAACGATCCCAACAATCATTGGCAACGGTGATGAATAGGAATACGTTGAGATATCACTGCTGTAAGGAGGAGGGGGGAGGGGAGACATTATAGCACACACATTGCAGAATTACTGGGTTAAAAATCCAATGAGAGACAAAAAAAAAAAAGTATTACAGTACCAATCGTCTTGTTTATCATCAGTTAATCTCCAAAAAGTGTCTGAGCAGCAGTAGCGACTGTTACAGGTACCACAGCAGAAGGAGCTGCACCTCTTGGAATGGTGATATATTCCATGGAGATCTGTGTAGGAGTGGCATTCCCTTTCTCCAGCTGAGGAACAGTAGACACAGCCATGAATGTAATGAAAGCCCTGCTTCGGACAACAAATGTAATAAAGTGCAGAGAACAGGAGCTCATCACAGATCACACACTGGATTGATTTTATATAAACAATGGTTAACTTTGTATATATTGTATATAGCATTGAGTATGACTTCCTATTATTAATACTATTATTGTTTTTATAACAATCAACTCTATGCTTTATGTTGAGTTTTCATTTATTTTTTATTGTGTAAACTGCTCTTTTTTTTCTCCTGTAAACTCTAATAAACAAGGGCTTTGAATAATTCAAAAATCCTGTTTTTGAGCTGCAGGAAAAAAGATAATCTGACTCATGATCATACATGATAATATGTCAAATATGGGCAAACCGAACAAAACATAACATCAATCTCTAGGGGTGGATCATTCAGACAAAGTAATCAATAATAGATGCGTATATTTCAAATAATTGTTTATTAAAATGGTAAATTACAAGAAACACTCTATGATAAGGATATTTTAACAGATTGACGGATACTTGAAAATCACCATGGTACTTTAGCTGCTGATTTTGTTTATTACATACAGTATATATTATGAACCGTATATATATATATATATATATATATATATATATATGTTTATGGATGGACAATCATCGTGTGTATCAAATATGAAGCAGTTTGAACTTTGCTTTGGAGCGTTATAAGCATTTTCCTATTACGGCGTGCTGATGGCGAAGGATTTTCCAGTGACATTGTAGGCCCCTCCCACTGACCACAGTCTGTTGTTTCTTCAATAGGAATGTGCTCCCCTCTGTGTAGGTTCATCCTACAGTGTTTTGACGTCAACACGACATATCGTCTGTCCGCTACAGCTGCTCGTGTAGGACGACCACAGAAGCGGCGCCCTCTGAGAACGCAAAGCATTGTGGGTAAATTGGTTATCGTGTTTTGTTTAGAGCTGGACAGTCGTCATGTGTATCAAATATGAAGCACTTTGAACTTTGCAATCTAGAGTTATAAGCTTTTTCCTAGAACGGCGTCCTGTAAATGCTAACCGTGTACATGACCTTAAATGACACCGGTCAAAAACACAATGCATGATGGGAAATGTTTCAAAGCAGTCATGACCAAGCTTGGGCACATGTCCTTTGTGTGAAATTTGAGGCTGATCGTAGTTTGTGTGCCAGAGTTATGGAGATTTGGACATTTCTGCGTGCTAACGAAAATTAGCATTGCATTTTTGTGGCGGCGCCACGACTAAACCGTGACAGATACGCAAATTGTTTCGATTACTTTTTATCTTCAATGGGTCCTAAGTGGTGTTGCCAAGTTTTAAGCGAATTGGATGAATCCCCTCAGACTAGTTCGCGCAGATGCGTTTCGAGGGCTACGCGTGCGTTTTCAGTCCGTTTTTTTTTCACGCCACCAAATTATCTAATTTTTCGCCAGGCGCGAGGTGCGTGCAATTTTCGGTGAGTTTTCGGCCGTTTTTAGGGGGTCGAATTAGCGATCAAAGTGGGGAGGTACATAATAATAATAAATAAAAGCGAAAACAATAGGTTCCTCTGTCCCATTCTGGGACATCGGACCCTAATAATAATAACATGCCAGTGACACTTTTCTCCATCTGGTTACAGTGTGTTACAGTGAAAACAATAGTTTTTAAAGCCATATTTTTGTATTATTTAAAACGTAATACACCATATTATTGTACTTTAATGAGATGGAGCGTTTGTGTACATGAAGTGTACAAGTGTATGTAAAGTTAAAGGAGTGAACAAGGGTTCATTAGCATGTTAGCTCAGCTTCTGTAACATCTCACAGCTTCTCCATCAGCTGCTCTGCATTTCATTATGAGGTGCATTCACTTTCCCCAGGAGAGTGTGGGAAAATAGAGTCTCTATAGGAAACCCTAACATATGATCCCTGATATCCAGGTTAGAAGAGTGCTTAGATTGATCAGAAAGAGTTTAACTAGTTTGATCTAAAACACTTCTTTATCAAAGTCTCCTCTTTACAGTAGAATATATTCAACCATTAGCAGGAGGCAGAAAATCCCAGGTTGAGTGAAGGCAGCACAGGTGCAGGTGGTTAATTGTTCACCCTCTCCTCTCTGTGTGACCTGACTCACTTTGACTTTCACACGTCATTGAACACTAACTAAACCAGATACACAGACTCATTGTGACCCTGTATTGACTGTGTTTGGGGCCAATCAGCATCACTTCTAGATTGTGGATATCCATCAGATGGTACTATTGATATGTTCAACAGTGATAAACAGTGAATGAAAGCTGCTTCAACTGTTTACTGTTATTAATAATTAAACTTCACTTCCCTTATTAAGAGATTTTATTAACTCACCTGTTCACTGGTGTTGTGGATTATCCTGCAGCTGCTCCCAGGGTTTTCTCCAGTGCTGTTGAGCATAGGGACCCCAATGTTGTAGTGATGGAGCCCCCTACGGTCCGTTTTCAGCAACGTAGGGAGATTTTCTGTTGTTTTTTCATTTTTTAATCAATACTATTGTAATAATTGTTGCACACTTGGACACAAAGGGACTTCCAGATGTTCATGGGTTTTTTAATCTGAATAATCCAGAAAGACATACATCAGCCTCACCATCTATTTAATACAGGCGATCTGGACGGATGCTCCAGTCTTTACCTGAGGACCCCTGCAGCCCTTTAGCTGCCCCTGATGCTGCCTGTGTGTATGTAATAACTGTCCATGTATATAAGCTCTGAGGAGAGCAGACAGTCTGTTCTCCTCAGAGTTTACAGACTGGAGAACACCACCATGTAGTAGTTTTCATTAAAATCCTACATGTCCCATGATTCTTAGCTCTTCTCTGTAGTCCTTGTTCTCCTGGGACGTGTTTTAAAGGTGTTTCTACTGTCGTAGCTGGTCTGTCAGTCTGTCCTCTAAGCTGGTGTTCATCTCTCCTCTGTTTCACCAGGAGGTGAAATACAGGTGTGTTACATTTAATGATGGTGGATACAATGCTGAGCAGTGTTTACTGTGACACCAACTACACAGAGACGTCCACACGCTCCTAAAATCTGAGTTTTACATTTATTTGGTGCTTCGCTGGTGTCTGTCTGATTATGTTTGAGCCTTAAACAGTGTAGCTTCAACCAGGACGTAGCATGTAGCGACACATGAAGCTGTTTGTCATGTTTATAACTCACAAAGGATCATTCTACATGTACACGCACGGATCTGATTATCACAATTAATGCGTTAAAGTAACAGCCCTAGCGTAACACACACACACAGTTTTTTGTGCACACACAATGTGTGTGAGCCTAATCTGAGCCCATACTCACCTGTCCAGGAGCCGTTGGATGCTGTCGGATACTACCACCTGGCTTTGGCTGCAGCCATGGATCTGATCAACAAGAGATCCCAGCTGTAGCTGTGCACACGTCTGGATACCATCTACCACAACTTTCTGCTGGATCCACAACTCTCCCTCTTCTTTTACCAGAGAGCCAGAGGATTGGCTGCTGAGCTCAACGTCAGGAGCAGCAGCGCCCCCTAGAGCTCATCAACATCTGGACTGAGGAGACCCTGTACAAACCTGTACATCATCATCATCATGATGAAGACCAGGGGTGGAGCAGCCATTTATAAAGTTTATTAAATTAATTTACTAAAACCATGATTAAGCTGTTATTAAGTCACTGATTCTCAACATGTGGCTCTTTATGTCTTCATTTTAATTATTATTCCCCCAGAAAACCTTAAAAAGGGAAACTTTTTAAACCCTTTTTTTAATCTTTTTCTTTGGCTGTTTTACAACTTTCTTTGTCAAATTTTTGTCTATTTTCAAAAATATATATTTTTTAAGATTTTAGCTCCTTTTGCCAATTAATATCCCTTTTTGACAATTTTTGTTGATTTTTAAAAAATTTTTTTGCCACTTTTCTTCCAAATATGCTCATTTGGTCCAATAAATAACACTTGTTTCCTTTATTCCTGCATTTTGCCTCTTTTTGTTTCTTTTTTTTTGCCCTTTTTCCAAAAACATTGACCCTTTTTGCCAATAGATATTCCTTTTTCCTCATTTTTGTCCGTTTTTTTAAGTTCTTTTTGACACTTTTATTTAAAATTTGTCGATTCTTTGACCATTTTAATCGCTTTTCATTCAAATGAGCCACCTTTAGCCCAATGTTGTAAATTAGCACACGTGCTAACACACTCAAAACAATACTGGGTTACCAATGTAATTGTGATATCCATATCAAATAAAGGGAATCAATCAATAAATAACACTTGTTTCCTTTTTTCCTACATTTTTCCTCTTTCTGTTCCACATTTTTGCCCTTTTTCACTGTTGTTTGCCACTTTTTGCTCATTTAAGCTACTTTTAGCCATTTCATACCACCTGTTTCCTCTTTTTTACCACTCTTGACTGTTTTAGACCCATTTTAGTCACTTTTCACCCTTTTATTGCCATGTTTTTGCCACTTTTGGACCATTTTCTACCACTTGTTATTCGTTTTTCATCACTTTACTCATCACTGTTAACTCTTTGTTTACCTTAGTCAAATGGCTGGCTGTGATTGGCTGATCACCATTCAATCAATCTAACTGGATCAATACATTATCAACAATCAATTCCTCTGTAAAAAGTGAGGGAGATGATTTTTAGTTTTAATTAAAGTGGATGATGTAAAAAAGACAATTATTCTGAAATGTGTCGGTTTCTGAACCACTTTATTGTTGATGTAACAAAGATCTTAGAACTCTCACATTAACAAATAAATGACTTTGATCACCGTGCTTTCCTTTTGTTGGTCATATTGGAATAGTTTTTGTAACGTTACACAACAGATGGATTCACTCAGAAAACAATATATGGATATATATATATATATATATATATATATATATATATATATATATATAGATACAGCATATATATAATCTGCCGTGCTAAAAATATTGACCCCCCCAAAAGTATTAGTATTTATTACTAACACACAACTACAGAGATTACACCAAACTAGAAAAAAAACAAAAATAATAATTTCCTGAAGATAATGTGACGATGAAACACATGCTGAACTCTGCATGAAGGAATTATTTTTTAACAGAAATTAAACATTATTTTTTTTACAGAAATAAGTGAAATATCTTTTAAAATGTTTGTTTAAACAGATTAAAAGATATATTGTTCAGTGCATGTTTAATAGTTTTTTTTTACTTTATTAATATAGTTTAAGTGAAGGCACAACACGTTTTTTTAAAGAAAAAAAACTTTATTCACATTGTTCCATTATTACAAGGTTTCAAACAGTTTTAAATGAAACTTTAGCCTCGAGGTGTGGAAATATATTCAAATGTGAATGACTATAAATAATAATAATAATATTAATAATAATAATAATAATGGTAAAAAGTAAATAATTCAGGGTTTTAAAAAGTGAAAACCTAATTCAACATCCATCCATCCATTTTCATACCCGCTTATTCCCGTTTAACAGGGTCGCGGGGGTCTGCCGGTGCCAATATCCGGTTCTCATAGGGCGCTAGGTGGGGGTACACCCTGGACAGGGCGCCAGTCCATCACAGGGCAACACAGACACAGACAACCATTCACTCTTTCATTCACTCCTATGGGCAATTTAGAGACTCCAATCAACCTTACAGTCATGTTTTTGGATTGTGGGAGGAAGCCGGAGTACCCGGAGGAAACCCACGCAGCACAGGGAGAACATGCAAACTCCACACAGAAAGGACCCAAGTCCACCCCAGGGCTTGAACCCAGGACCTTCTTGCTGTGGGGCGGACATGCTAACCACTAAGCCACCGTGCGCCGTCTAACAATTATTTTTTTATTTAATAAAAAAATAAATGAAAAATATATGAATGATGTTAATTTTTCAAAATGTAGAATAAATAAATAAACAAATAATTGATTTATTAATAAGAAAAAAATATTCAAAAACAGACATGACTTTTTCCATTACTGAAGAAATTGGAAATTTAGTGTTGGACAATATCAGATATCAGCAAAAAGCAAATATTGAACTTTCTATAGAGTAGCACATTTTATAATAAATATAATGTTATTTAACAGAACAATCCACTCCTGTCCTCATATGTGTCCTTTAGCCATAACATAACATTATTGTAAGAATGGCCTCATGGGTAGCCTTAAAAAGTAGTCCAAGGTTCCAAAAATGCAGTCAAGTGTATTTATTTACAGTGAAAAAAAGTGCATCAGTATTTCTGTTTTCACAACATTTCATATGAAAAGTGTGTGTTCACATTGTTATGTCTAAGGTGGGCCCATAATAGAAATATAAGGTTTCATTAGCCAGGACAGAAATGAAGCTGTTAATAGGGGTTGGTCAGTGACAATTCATATAAGCAAATAGTACGGTATAGTGGCTTCTTTGATGGAAATATTTGTATTGATTGATTATTTATTTTTTCCTTCAAAAGTCAGTTTTAGTCAAGTTATTGACATTTTCTTAGAAGTATTAATTTTAGATCAAAGCTCCACAAATGGCATTACACAGTGAAGGATCTGATAAAAGCACTTTGGTGTTTGGTTTGCTCACAGGTTCCAGTCAGTTTTGATTTCTGGTTATTGTTCACTGGTATTAAATGTTGTAAGAATTGTGTTACAATAAATATCATTTTAGACAATGTTGATATTTTTGTTTTCTTTCCACATTAATGAACACATTTGGATAATGTTCTTAAACAACTGATTATTTTCATTTTTCTTTATTTTTGAATATTAATTCTCATTTGTTCCTCTACAAAATGCATCTTGTAACTGTAGAGGATGATGACATCATTTGTCACACATACATAGCAGAGAACAGAGAGTGACAGTGAGGAGGTCATAAACTGATTAATATTTTCACCCTCATGGACCACATGGTCAGAATGCTCTGCCAGATGTGCTCCAGTGTTTAAGTCGTGTCGTTACTACAGTTCTTCAATCACTTTCTAGCATAGATGGCCACAGACAGAGCGATGCCACCAATGGCTACTGCAGTGGCACCAAGCAGCCACTTCCAGCTCAAACCCCATGCTGACTTGGCCTGATGTTTGTGGGTGCTGGACGGGTTCTCCAACATCTTCTCATCCATGGCCTGATGTTTGTGGGTGCTGGACGGGTCCTCCAACATCTTCTCATCCATGGCCTGTTGTTTGTGGGTGCTGGACGGGTCCTCCAACATCTTCTCATCCATGGCCTGATGTTTGTGGGTGCTGGACGGGTCCTCCAACATCTTCTCATCCATGGCCTGTTGTTTGTGGGTGCTGGACGGGTCCTCCAACATCTTCTCATCCATGGCCTGATGTTTGTGGGTGCTGGACGGGTCCTCCAACATCTTCTCATCCATGGCCTGATGTTTGTGGGTGCTGGACGGGTCCTCCAACATCTTCTCATCCATGGCCTGATGTTTGTGGGTGCTGGACGGGTCCTCCAACATCTTCTCATCCATGGCCTGTTGTTTGTGGGTGCTGGACGGGTCCTCCAACATCTTCTCATCCATGGCCTGTTGTTTGTGGGTGCTGGACGGGTCCTCCAACATCTTCTCATCCATGGCCTGTTGTTTGTGGGTGCTGGACGGGTCCTCCAACATCTTCTCATCCATGGCCTGATGTTTGTGGGTGCTGGACGGGTCCTCCAACATCTTCTCATCCATGGCCTGATGTTTGTGGGTGCTGGACGGGTCCTCCAACATCTTCACATCCATGGCCTGATGTTTGTGGGTGCTGGACGGGTCCTCCAACATCTTCTCATCCATGGCCTGATGTTTGTGGGTGCTGGACGGGTCCTCCAACATCTTCTCATCCATGGCCTGATGTTTGTGGGTGCTGGACGGGTCCTCCAACATCTTCTCATCCATGGCCTGATGTTTGTGGGTGCTGGACGGGTCCTCCAACATCTTCTCATCCATGGCCTGTTGTTTGTGGGTGCTGGACGGGTCCTCCAACATCTTCTCATCCATGGCCTGTTGTTTGTGGGTGCTGGACGGGTCCTCCAACATCTTCTCATCCATGGCCTGTTGTTTGTGGGTGCTGGACGGGTCCTCCAACATCTTCTCATCCATGGCCTGATGTTTGTGGGTGCTGGACGGGTCCTCCAACATCTTCTCATCCATGGCCTGATGTTTGTGGGTGCTGGACGGGTCCTCCAACATCTTCTCATCCATGGCCTGTTGTTTGTGGGTGCTGGACGGGTCCTCCAACATCTTCTCATCCATGGCCTGTTGTTTGTGGGTGCTGGACGGGTCCTCCAACATCTTCTCATCCACGGCCTGATGTTTGTGGGTGCTGGACGGGTCCTCCAACATCTTCTCATCCACGGCCTGATGTTTGTGGGTGCTGGACGGGTCCTCCAACATCTTCTCATCCACGGCCTGGTGTTTGTGGGTGCTGGACGGGTCCTCCAACATCTTCTCATCCACGGCCTGATGTTTGTGGGTGCTGGACGGGTCCTCCAACATCTTCTCATCCACGGCCTGATGTTTGTGGGTGCTGGACGGGTCCTCCAACATCTTCTCATCCACGGCCTGATGTTTGTGGGTGCTGGACGGGTCCTCCAACATCTTCTCATCCACGGCCTGATGTTTGTGGGTGCTGGACGGGTCCTCCAACATCTTCTCATCCACGGCCTGATGTTTGTGGGTGCTGGACGGGTCCTCCAACATCTTCTCATCCACGGCCTGATGTTTGTGGGTGCTGGACGGGTCCTCCAACATCTTCTCATCCACGGCCTGATGTTTGTGGGTGCTGGACGGGTCCTCCAACATCTTCTCACCCACGGCCTGATGTTTGTGGGTGCTGGACGGGTCCTCCAACATCTTCTCACCCACGGCCTGTTGTTTGTGGGTGCAGGACGGGTCCTCCAACATCTTCTCACCCATGGCCTGATGTTTGTGGGTGCTGGACGGGTTCTCCAACATCTTCTCATCGTCCTCACTGTCCTTATTCATCATCGTGGAGACCTCATCGCGGATCGTGTTGTTGCGTGGCTTCAGGTCTCCTTGCTGATCAAGGACATTGCCTTGCTCCCTCTTGCAGGTGGCCAGATCAATCTTCTCAGTGGGGGGCAGCAGCTTCAGGTCTGGAGCATCAGTAGCTTCCAGGAGTGTAATTACAAACTCAACCTTTGACCGAACCTTGAAGAGCGCCTTCTCTCTCATTTCCATGAATCGCACTGCTACATCCAGTTCCTGGATCGTTTCCCTGTTACCCACAGTGAACGACAACTCCGGGTCCTCATTGACCAGCGTCCCATCCCTCAGACGTGATACTATATGAATCTTCACAATCTGTCCAGGTTGCGGC
This sequence comes from Gouania willdenowi, assembly GCF_900634775.1. Taxonomy (NCBI): domain Eukaryota; kingdom Metazoa; phylum Chordata; class Actinopteri; order Blenniiformes; family Gobiesocidae; genus Gouania; species Gouania willdenowi. The sequence continues at coordinate 32,445 of NW_021145177.1, forward strand.
CTACTGTCTCTTCCTCTTCCAGGCTGCAGCACCTTTTTCATTATCTCACCATTTCCAAGGATATCTAACCACCCATGAGTTTCTCTCCTCATGGACTGATCCATGACAATCTTATTCCCACTCTTCACGACTGATGCACTGTCACTGCTTTGGTAAACAACCTGAAACACAAGAACATATTATAAGTAGATTACCATTATTAGCTGGCAGCTTCTGAGCAGGGTTGGAGTCAGTAATAATTGTAATCATGTAATTGATAATTAATTACAAAGATGGTATAGTTATAATTGTAATTGTAATTTTTAAAATCTGTTGCTGTCGTAATCTCATTAAATTCTAGTTGAGTTTAGATAATTTACTTTGTAATTGTAATTGCCTTTAAAATTCTATAAAAAAGTCAATTATTTAATGCTAAACTGGTGAACATGTTCTCCACATATGTAGTTAAAATATTATTAAAATGTTTATATCAAGCTTTCCCACATTTTACCATTTTAAAAGTGTATTTTACAGCTGACTTAAGACCCGTTGTCATATGAGATGCTAACAGAAAGCTAACACAAGAGAAAGGTTAACTTTTATTAGGTTATCTATTTCAGGCTCAGTATTTCTGAATAATTGTAAAGCAAATGATAACGTACTGTAATTGTAATTTGATTTCTGAGGCTAAAAAAATAATTGTGATTTAATTGTAATTGGAAAAAATGCTGGTCACTGTAATCATAATGTACTTGTTGTTAGATTGTCCTCTGTGCTAAAAGATGGTAGCACCATGAGATTTACCGTTTAAGAGTAGCTTAGTATTAGTGTCTCATCTGTGGGAAGGATGTTAATTCTGGGACGTATTAGTCTTTCTTTGAATCAGGGGCTGTTCCAGATGTTTCCTATTCTCTCCTATCTGAAGCTTTGGGCTTTCACACTATGTCTGTGTTTTTTCTACTGAGGAAGTATCTGCTCTGTAAGCTCTGGGTTTTTAGTTCTGCCTTTTGTTCTTTTTTTTGGAGTTCTACTTTTTGCTGTTCCTTTGATGTTCTCTGATGTGGAGTTCTTCCCCAGCATATCAACGGTTGTTCTAAACTCCTCAGTGGCCACGGTTACATGATGTTTTTTTAAATTCAGAATGAGTTATTCTGCATTAAATCATTCTGCTTCATGTTTACATGGTAATAGTAATTCCAGAACTGAGGTTTACATGGAAAACCGGTTTATTTGGCTTTAGTTAATTCCACTTTAGGTCTGGGGGTTGGGAAGGCTCTGATTGGACAGGGGGCGGGCGAACATGACGTAGAAACACAACCAACATTTTATTGTTGGCTGTAACCAGTGTTGTGCTAGTTACTGAAAAAAAAGTAACTAGTTACCGTTACTAGTTATTTCATTGACAAAGTAACTCAGTTACTATTTTGATCACTTACACCAAAAAGTAATGCGTTACTAGAAAAAGTAACCTTTGAGTTACTTAGAATTAAAGAATATCTCATTTATTTTGAGTCATTTGTGTCCGTACAGCTTCATATTAGTGAATCCCACCTTTTTTAAATTATGACGGGCAGGTAAATGACTCTACCCACACACCTTCTGTACCAACCAGGACAAGCTAACATTGCTACCACCTACACCACTCACCAATACATGATCGATCCTGAGAACCACCTCCAAGCTACGTTCACGTTTGCTCTAAAACACCTCAAAGAGAGCACTAAGGGCCATAAAGCCTACTACGACCAAAAAGCCTCACAGGAGGAACTACAGGTTGGAGACAGAGTCTAATATTACAGTTTTGCTCAAAAACGATCATCATCCAACCAAACTAGAGAAGAAATTTCTTCCCAAATGGACCGGACCCCCAAATAAAGATTCCCAGCACAAAGACCAAACAAAAGCTCAAGTGGGTCCACCAAAACCAAATTAAGCTATACAGAACAACAAAACTAACAGACTAGCCGTCAATCGCGAGCTGAATAAACCCTACGAGCCGAGATATGGCATTCCTAATTAGCCAACTAGTCAATGCATTCAATAACATCTACCACCTCAAGGACATAATAAACTAGATACTCGGACTGGAATCTACTACAAAAGCTATCCAACCTCTAATATATATGTGGTTTACACCAGACATGACCCTAGTCATTGTAATTATTCTCTGTCACATATATCTACCTTCTGCACCTCCGCTTTATGCCTTAGGCACACCAGGAAAGTACAAGACCAAATCAATCAATCACATATTCAAACACAACCGTCCCAGATCCGAGGGTGCACTATGCTATAATAGGGGAAACCCCAATTACATCACAGAGAAAACAACAATATATATTGAATATTGTCATTCTGGTTTTATACATCAAAGCATCATCTCAAGGCAAGGGCAAAATATTGAGATGTATATCGTATATCATATTACAGCTTGAAAATATTCAGACATTTAAAAAAGGCCATATTACCCCGCCCATTTGACGCAAAAAATATGTCGACGTAAATGTTTTGTATTGATGCGTCGTCCCAAACATATATGTTGTCCCACACCAGTCCAGAATTGATATGATGCATCGGAAATCTAGCCCCTAATCATCCAAATGCTTAGAATGAAGAAGATCTTATAACCAATAATGGAGTTTGCACCAACAGTGGGAGGAGCTTGAGTCGTTCCAAAGATCTTTACAATATCAGCTCATTTACACAAGATTATGACTTAATATGTAAACACATTTAGATTAAAACTAGCAGTATTTAATCACTGGATTGTCTAAAATCACTAAATTAGTCATTAAAGTTGACATTATTATTAGAAACTCACCTTGGTCTCAAACGTTGCTCACTGATGACATCCTTTGGTCAACGTTAATCTATATTATTAAAGCTACTTTAGTCGTTTCTGACGGTGCAGGAGGAGATTCTGTTGAATGATGTAGATTCTGCAGCTTTTATCTTAGCCTGAGTTGCCATGACAACCTGTCAACATTGAGCTTCCATTTTAGCCTGAGTTGCCATGACAACCTGTCAATATTGATCTGTTCGATGCTGCCTTTTGTGATTAAATGTCATATTATCATAGGAAGATCAAATATATTTAATTAAATAATGTAAACACACATTTTACTCCTCATAGTGGATATACTGTATGTATAGACTGTTACATCAGGCATAATTACTAACAATGAGGGAGCGTCTTATACAACAATAGAAAACTAATGAACATTTTATTCACCAGGAGGCGCTGTTGGCCAAAAACTTACATATAAGTTGCTTCATTGTATAAGTCAGAGAGGTGTAAAAAGTACTGATATATCCTCAAGTACAGGTACGAGTAAATCATACATAAAATACTCAAGTACAAGTAAAAATTAGCTTAATTAAATAGTATTTAAAGTCAAAGTTACTAATTACTTTCACCCCCACAGTTATTGTTGGTTCCCTTACATACAGTAAACATATCATGTAGAAACCAAAAAAGGAAAAAATAAAATCTTCCACAATTGGAATCTAATTTATTTTCCACAAAGGCATCTGTATTAAATAAAAGGTTTGTCAAAATGTAAATTCAAAAAAAATGTAAATTAATTCAATTCACAATAAAAAAAAAAATATATATATCAGGCTCCAAGTATAGATACATTTATAAACTCTAAAAGTGAGAAAATAACTGGCGTTCAATGCTGTTTTGGCGCTAATCTAATGGCTATGATCTAATGCATTACGTTTAATCTGATTAGTTGGCTATGATCTAATGCATTACGTTTAATCTGATTAGTTGGCTATGATCTAATGCATTACGTTTAATCTGATTAGTTGGCTATGATCTAATGCATTACATTTAATCTGATTGGTGGGCTATGATCTAATGCATTACATTTAATCTGATTGGTGGGCTATGATCTAATGCATTACATTTAATCTGATTGGTGGGCTATGATCTAATGCATTACATTTAATCTGATTGGTGGGCTATGATCTAATGCATTACATTTAATCTGATTGGTGGACTATGATGTGATGCATTACGTTTAATCTGATTGGTGGGCTATGATGTGATGCATTTGTTGTTGTCTGGTCATTTCATTTTTTGTAGTTTCACAATGTCTGTTGATCAGTTTAAAACAGAAAATAATTCACTCAGTAGTGGTTGGTGTAGAAATGTTTTAAAACGTACTTGTACAAATAAAATTAGTGATTTATAAATATACTAAAGTACGAGAACCCATCAAAGCAACTCAATTACAGTAATGTGAGTACTTGTAATCCATTACTTTCAGCTCTGATAAGTCACAGACCAATATTTTTAAATGAAAAAGGTGTGACATATTACAGAATTTACGGTATTTCAGTCAAACAAATATTCACTGCTTGTAAAGCTTCACTAGCTCTGAGTCTATGATAAATATCTATAAAACTTTTCCTCTTTGTTCCAAAAACACCCTAGAGTGGATTAGACAGTTTGTGATGCACTTTTTTACGTTTACATGTGTGCATTAAAGCATGTTAGTGGATTATCCCCCGCTAAACTAGTAGATTAAGGCATCATTAGCAGAAAATAGATGAAGATATGCTAACGTTACTGGATAAACATAGCAACACAGCGTTAATCACAAGGTTCAGTTTTAATAATGCCATTATTATACAATTATAGAATGTACTTTTAAACGTGATTTATTTTGCTGTAGTAAATTAAATGAATGAATTAGATATAATTTTAGGACATAAAGACCCTATGCTATGAATCTAGATAATTGTATCCTGGTTTAATCTCCATTAACGGGCGTCAACTAACCAAACATTCCCTGTCAGAGAGAAGCTGTCCTACAAAGGTCGATAACAACACGCTAATTGAAGCCAAGTGTTTTCAGCCTGGGTACATGCGTGTTCACATGAAAGGGGTGGAGCTAGCAAAGTCTGACCAATCACTACAATGGAGAAAACTGGCAGAGTGAGTTTCTTCACAAAGGTGATGACACGTGATGATAAAAAAACATGTGTGCTGTTGTAATGAAGGGAAACTGATCACTGTCCGTTATCAAAGCAGGTTGACTTGATAAGTGATAAAACCATTCATGTTGTGGGTTAAAACTACTAATAAATGGTTAATAATATGATGAACTGTATTAACACATCTATAGTAACAGGTTATGTACCACAGACCTTTAAAACCACTGTAATCAAACCTCTCCATAAAAATGACTTGTCCAATTATAGACCAATATCTAATCTCCCTTTAGTTTCCAAAATGTTTGAAAAAGTCATCACAGGTCAACTATGTGATCACCTACTTAGGAACAATTTATACAGAGCTTTCAGTCTGGCTTTAGAGCCAATCACAGCACAGAGACTGTCTTAGTAAAAGTAACCAATGATCTTCTCTTAACCTCAGACAGAAGGTTGATCTCAGTTCTGGTTCTCTTAGATCATATCTGTCAACTTTTGGATTTGAAAATAAGGGAAATTTTCTGGCGCCCACTACGATCCGTCCCACCCTCCCAACTAAGCTCCAGTATTCCTTATATTTTAATATAGATGTACAATAAATCTAAAATACCCACTTGTCAACTACTTACTAAATACAATGATGTGATTAGAATCTGGTAGGTCAACCTTTATTAACATTTAAATGTTTTGAACATTCCTACTAGGGCTGGTGATATGGACCAACACTCATATCTCAATATATTTTATCTAAATGATAATTTATGATATAAATCTAAATAATTTTATCAAATAAAGTCTGATCAGAAAGAAAATTCTGGGTTTAAATTTGCTGATGCAAAATGTTACACAGGCTCATTTATTAACAAACACCTGATCAATATGTGACACTTATTAATCATCTAACTGAGCTTTACATGTTGTTCTGAGAAGTAAAAGCAGCGACTCTTAAAACTAGTATTTTGATACATAATAAGCTATAATTTATATATATATATATATATTGATATATGAAATATTATAGTTTTCCATATCACCAAAATAGAAAACTTGATACATCTTGAATCTCAATTTATCGCCCAGCCCTAATTCCTAAATTATAAAACAGCCAAAATAAAAACATAAATGTGTATATGAAGCACATGTGTTTATTTAATATACTTACAGTTTATATACAAGTCAACACATTGCATATTTATTATTAATTTCACATTGCTTGTTTTTAAGTCAGACATTAACATTTTATTTTCATTAGATATTTTCTTATAATTTCTCATACTCACTCATGTGGTTCTCTGGTATTCACTAATGACTTATTATAGACATTTATTACAGACTTTACATTATTTAACACTTTTTTAAAGCAGTGTAAATTTGTGGAGCTTGTGATTGGCTGATTTTTCATGGTGACTTACGTGGTTCCTTCCGCTGTGGGAGATGCTAAAAGTTACTAGTCTAACAGAACGTGTAACTGTGTCCCATCCTGCTGTTCTTTAGGAAGTTAAACTCTGTCACATTTTACAACGTATTTACACCAGTTCTTAGTTTTTTTTTAGCTGGAACGTCTTCATTCATTATCTCTTTTCTGAGTTGTTTCTGGGTTTGTTGCTGCTGTCGGCACTAATGTAACGAGAGCTGCCGCCCAGGCTAATTCAGGTGGCAGTTCTCGTGGCATCTTTTAATTTTTATTACATTAAAATACGGGATATTTACGGAAAAATAATAATACGTGAAGATGGCTGGAAAGAGGGGTAAAATACGAGAGTTTCCAGGCCAAAACGGGATACTTGACAGGTATGTCTTAGATCTCAGTGCAGCCTTCGATACAGTGGATCATCATCTACTGCTGCAGAGACTGGAAAGTGTTTTTGGGATTAAAGAAACAGCGCTGGGTTGGTTTGTGTGTGTGTGTATCTGCATTTTGTCATTTTCAATTTGAGTTTTTTAATAACTTTTCAACTTTTTAAATAATTTTAATGAAAATGTAACGTTCCACTGGTCAGCAGTTCTTAAACCCATTTCAACTTTTAAAATGTTCAGCTTTTTTGTTCATTTTTAGTGAATACCTTCAACTTTTCTGTATCTTTAACCGTTTTTGACTCACAGCCCTTCAATGAGTTCCATTTTTAGCTTTGACCAACTTCTAGCGTAGAGGGACAGCTTTACCTTCAACTCTTTGTCAACACATTGTCATAACTTGTAAAATATTCAACCTACAGTCCTAATGTTTTTAAAAGTAGTACTTCTATCTGTCTAGCTGCTCACAATAGCACATTTGAATTTATTATTGTTATAAGTTCTATCACTGCCAATGACATAACCATAATTGTTGCTTCTCATTTCAAGTTTTTCATTCCTGTATATCCAGAAACACACAATGCAAGGAGCATTTATAAAAGGATCTATTACTGTATTACCATGCTACCATTTAAACTGTCTCTGACAGGTCTTCATTTATTTATTTATTTATTTTACCTTGTCTGCACATGTTGTCAAAAGTCAACACTACAAGAAGTACAATCTTTTTAAGACAGCAATGCATGGTTTGTTATTACAATGATATAAATGTTTTTATTTCATTGACAGGTCTTCAGGCCCTGAAGTTGTCCTTATAGCTCTAAACACTGAGGACTACCAGGGCCCAGGAACCTGTCTGCAAAGGAAATCTTTATTAACAGCATTTCAAAGAAAATATTGAAATATTTCATTGATGTATCACTTCTACATTTATTTCCATTGGGTCAATTATATACTTGGTACATTTTAAATTGCATCTTTGATCAGGAAAAATCCAGCATCAATACTCACTTTGCAATTGTACACCCTGTGATTTAAGAAGACCATGGATCATCCTAATCCCTGCTCTGGGACACACTGTGTGTCTGAGCTCTAATCTGTCCGTTTGTGTGAGCTGAACACAGGTCTGCCCATAGCAGGCCTAACTTTGGCTGTGGCTGCTAATTAGGGCTGAATGCCTAATATGTGAATCAGAGTCATGATGTAGCTTTTGTCCCTCTTAAAACTTGTGTACAAAGCTGACCGACAACATGACGGCATCGTATTTTACACTTACCTCCTCAAGATTGCACCACACAGCTTCGTCCATGTCTGCATTTGTCAGCGCAGATATTTCTCCAAGACTTTCCATGACATCTTCCACCAACCTTAAAATATAGTCCGTTGGAGAATTTTCCTCCACATACCGAGATATTGCAAATAACTGTCGTTGAACGTCTCTTCTCAATTCATCCACGTCTCCCATTTTTAACTTTCCCTCCAAGAGAAGAGGAATCATGTGATCAGGTATCGACTAGTCAGCCTGGGCAGAATGACCATTGAATTGACCTTTGCTTTTACCGACAGCTTGAGTCATGAAGTAAAAGACAAAGACAAAACAGAAAAAGCACAAAATGGAAAACAAATATACTACTTTTGTATATTTTTTTCATTTTTGATTCTCATTATATTTCCACATTTTTATTATTGATTGTTTTTATATTTACAAATTTGTAATATTGGTTCTCTTTATATTTCCGGGCCGATCCACAAACGTACTTTGCTCAATCCACAATCACAGTTGAGGATTTACACATGATAATTCATGATAAATACACACATAAATGAGAAAACACGTGTGTAAATTGTTGATGTATTTGTGGATCTGAAAAACATGTGAAAATCTGAAAAACATGTGAAAATCTGAAAAACATGTGAAAATCTGAAAAACATGTGAAAATCTGAAAAACATGTGAAAATCTAAAAAGTACATGTCAAAATTGTAAATATATTTGTGGATCTGAAAAACACATGTAAAAATTGTGAATCTATTTGTGAATGTTTTTGAGACAAATGTCTCCCCATAGTCATCAGTCTGACTGGATGGTCTCAGAAGCCTTTTGGTGAGGTTTTCAGCAGAGCTTTCCCCCCTGGTGTGACAGACCTCTCTGAATATGGTGGGGGTAATGCAGCACCTCCTTAGTTGGTGCCACTCAGCACTGGAACTCTGCTCTACTGTGATGTTCTCAGTTTGGTGTGATGTCACCAAAGATGTTTCAAGAGACGCCATATGATGGTGTTGATGTTCAGAGCAGATGAATGCACAGGTAGAGGGTCCCAGCCTATAATCAGAGAGTGGCAGCTGTGGGGGAGGAGGGGCTACTGTATGTGGGCGGGGCCTGGGGACTGTCCTTGTTGGCAGCTGGTATGACAGCACACTAACCTCTTACACCTGACCAAACATGGATTATACCAGAAGAACATCACTGGAGACGTCCATCATAGTGATCATGGAGCTTCATCAGCAGTGAGTCCATCATACACGTCCTGAACTTTCAGAGTAGAGATGTCTGGTAGAGTGTAGTTGATGCCTTTATATAAGTTACTTCTGTGGAAAACAACACACAAACAAGTCATGTCATAAATAAGAAAGACGTGTGATTAAAAGGTTGGTTACCATGGTAACTGCTTTGTACCACTTCTGTTCAGTCTGTGTACAGCTGAACACTGGGAGAACAGATGTAATCCTCAGCTGGGAGTAGTGGGCCGTCTGGTACGGTAGAGCTGCCACGTGGCTGCACAAGGCTGTACCTGCCACACAGGTGTACTGGTATCTCTGAATCTACACTGGTTTGAATCCCTGAGCACAATCTGTTAACAATAGCACATGTTAGTTAGAGAACAACATGTATTGGCTGTAAGTGTAATAATAGAAAGACAACATTAAATTAGTGACATTATGTTAGTAAACTTCTAAACTGTACAAAGTGAAACAGGAAAAAGTTTTATAAAAACTATTTATTTATAGTTAATCATGTAAAATATATATGTGTAATCTCACTTTACTTATTTCATAGAAAAATACAAAATAAATGATAAGAACCCAGAACATAATCTAGTTTCTGTGAGAACCATTAATTTTACATTATTTCTAAATATAAAACCTCGGTACCTTAGGACAGTGGTTCACTAACTATATGTACCCATGGTACACCAAAGGACATGTAAAAATATTAAGTTACATCTATTGTATAACACGTGTTATCACTCATATCATGTACAATATTTGTAAATGTCCATTATTAATTATTAATGTCAAGTAAAATGTGACAAAGTCAACTAAGAGGCTAAGATAGTTAGCAGAGGCTAAGTTCGTTAGCAGAGGCTAACCTAGTTAGCAGAAATAAAGCTAGTTAGCAGAAGCTAAGCTACTTAGCAGAGGCTAAGCTATTTAGCAAAGGCTAAGCTAGTTAGCAGAGGCTAAGCTATTTAGCAGAGGCTACGCTAGTTAGCAGAAGCTAAGCTATTTAGTAAAGACTAAGCTAGTTAGCAGAGGCTAAGCTAGTTAGCAGAGACTAAGCTAGTTAGCAGAGGCAAAGCTATTTAGCACAGACTAAGCTAGATATCAGAGGCTAAGCTAGTTAGCAGAGGCTAAGCTAGTTTGCAGAGACAAAGCTATTTAGCAGAGGTTAAGCTAGTTAGCAGAGACAAAGCTAGTTATCAGAGGCTAAGCTATTAAGCAGAGACTAAGCTAGTTAGCAGAGGCTAAGCTAGTTTGCAGAGACTAAGCTATTTTGCAGAGGTTAAGCTAGTTAGCAGAGACTAAGGTAGTTAGCAGAGGCTAAGCTAGTTAGCAGAGGCTAAGCTATTTAGCACAGACTAAGCTAGTTGTCAGAGGCTAAGCTAGTTAGCAGAGATTAAGCTAGTTAGTAGATACTAAGCTAGTTAGCAGAGGCTAAGCTATTTAGCAGAGACTACGCTAGTTAGCAGAAGCTAAGCTATTGAGCAAAGACTAAGCTAGTTAGCAGAGGCTAAGATAGTTAGCAGAGACAAAGCTAGTTAGCAGATACTAAGCCAGTTAACAGATAATAAGCTAGTTAGAAGAGGCTAAGCTATTTAGCAGAGACTACGCTAAAAAGCAGAGGCTACGCTATTAAGCAATGACTAAGCTAATTAGCAGAAGCTAAGCTAGCTAGCAGTGACTAAGCTAGTTAGCAGAGGCTAATCTATTTAGCAGAGACTAAGCTAGTTAGTAGAGGCTAAGCTAGTTAGCAGAGACTAAGCTAGTTAACAGATAATAAGCTAGTTAGAAGAGGCTAAGCTATTTAGCAGAGACTACGCTAGTTAGCAGAGGCCAAGCTATTTAGCAGAGACTACGCTAAAAAGCAGAGGCTACGCTAATAAGCACAGACTAAGCTAATTAGCAGAGGCTAAGCTAGCTAGCAGTGACTAAGCTAATTAGCAGAGACAAAGCTACTTAGCAGAGGCTAAGCTATTAAGCAGAGACTAAGCTAGTTAGCAGAGGCTACGCTAGTTTGCAGAGACTAAGCTATTTAGCAGAGGTTAAGCTAGTTAGCAGAGACAAAGCTAATTAGCAGAGGCTAAGCTAGTTAGCAGAGATTAAGCTAGTTAGTAGATACTAAGCTAGTTAGCAGACGCTAAGCTATTTAGCAGAGGCTAAGCTAGTTAGCAGAGGCTAAGCTATTTAGCACAGACTAAGCTAGTTATCAGAGGCTAAGCTAGTTAGCAGAGATTAAGCTAGTTAGTAGATACAAAGCTAGTTAGTAGAGGCTAAGCTAGTTAGCAGATACTAAGCCAGTTAACAGATAATAAGCTAGTTAGAAGAGGCAAAGCTATTTAGCAGAAACTACGCTAAAAAGCAGAGGCTACGCTATTAAGCAGAGACTAAGCTAATTAGCAGAAGCTAAGCTAGCTAGCAGTGACTAAGCTAGTTAGCAGAGGCTAATCTATTTAGCAGAGACTAAGCTAGTTAGTAGAGGCTAAGCTAGTTAGCAGAGACTAAGCTAGTTAACAGATAATAAGCTAGTTAGAAGAGGCTAAGCTATTTAGCAGAGACTACGCTAGTTAGCAGAGGCCAAGCTATTTAGCAGAGACTACGCTAAAAAGCAGAGGCTACGCTAATAAGCAGAGACTAAGCTAATTAGCAGAGGCTAAGCTAGCTAGCAGTGACTAAGCTAATTAGCAGAGACAAAGCTACTTAGCAGAGGCTAAGCTATTAAGCAGAGACTAAGCTAGTTAGCAGAGGCTACGCTAGTTTGCAGAGACTAAGCTATTTAGCAGAGGTTAAGCTAGTTAGCAGAGACAAAGCTAATTAGCAGAGGCTAAGCTAGTTAGCAGAGATTAAGCTAGTTAGTAGATACTAAACTAGTTAGCAGACGCTAAGCTATTTAGCAGAGGCTAAGCTAGTTAGCAGAGGCTAAGCTAGTTAGCAGAGGCTAAGCTATTTAGCACAGACTAAGCTAGTTATCAGAGGCTAAGCTAGTTAGCAGAGATTAAGCTAGTTAGTAGATACAAAGCTAGTTAGCAGAGGCTAAGCTATTTAGCAGAGACTACGCTAGTTCGCAAAAGCTAAGCTATTTAGCAAAGATTAAGCTAGTTAGCGGAGGCTAAGCTAGTTAGCGGAGGCTAAGCTAGTTAGCAGAGACTAAGCTAGTTAGCAGAGGCAAAGCTATTTAGCACAGACTAAGCTAGATATCAGAGGCTAAGCTAGTTAGCAGAGGCTAAGCTAGTTTGCAGAGACAAAGCTATTTAGCAGAGGTTAAGCTAGTTAGCAGAGACAAAGCTAGTTATCAGAGGCTAAGCTATTAAGCAGAGACTAAGCTAGATAGCAGAGGCTAAGCTAGTTTGCAGAGACTAAGCTATTTTGCAGAGGTTAAGCTAGTTAGCAGAGACTAAGCTAGTTAGCAGAGGCTAAGCTATTTAGCAAAGACTAAGCTAGTTGTCAGAGGCTAAGCTAGTTAGCAGAGACAAAGCTATTAAGCAGAGACTAAGCTAGTTAGCAGAGACTAAGCTAGTTAGCAGAGGCTAATCTATTTAGCAGAGACTAAGCTAGTTAGTAGAGGCTAAGCTAGTTAGCAGAGACTAAGTTATTTAGCAGAGACTACGCTAAAAAGCAGAGGCTACGCTATTAAGCAGAAACTAAGCTAATTAGCAGAGGCTAAGCTAGCTAGCAGTGACTAAGCTAGTTAGCAGAGGCTAATCTATTTAGCAGAGACTAAGCTAGTTAGTAGAGGCTAAGCTAGTTAGCAAAGACTAAGCTAGTTAACAGATAATAAGCTAGTTAGCAGAGGCTAAGCTATTTAGCAGAGACTACGCTAGTTAGCAGAAGCTAAGCTATTTAGCAAAGACTAAGCTAGTTAGCAGAGGCTAAGCTATTAAGCAGAGACTAAGCTAGTTAGCAGAGGCTACGCTAGTTTGCAGAGACTAAGCTATTTAGCAGAGGTTAAGCTAGTTAGCAGAGACAAAGCTAATTAGCAGAGGCTAAGCTAGTTAGCAGAGGTTAAGCTAGTTAGCAGAGACAAAGCTAATTAGCAGAGGCTAAGCTAGTTAGCAGAGATTAAGCTAGTTAGTAGATACAAAGCTAGTTAGCAGTGGCTAAGCTATTTAGCAGAGACTACGCTAGTTATCAAAAGCTAAGCTATTTAGCAAAGACTAAGCTAGTTAGCGGAGGCTAAGCTAGTTAGCAGAGACTAAGCTAGTTAGCAGAGGCAAAGCTATTTAGCACAGACTAAGCTAGATATCAGAGGCTAAGCTAGTTAGCAGAGGCTAAGCTAGTTTGCAGAGAAAAAGCTATTTAGCAGAGGTTAAGCTAGTTAGCAGAGACAAAGCTAGTTATCAGAGGCTAAGCTATTAAGCAGAGACTAAGCTAGTTAGCAGAGGCTAAGCTAGTTTGCAGAGACTAAGCTATTTTGCAGAGGTTAAGCTAGTTAGCAGAGACTAAGCTAGTTAGCAGAGGCTAAGCTAGTTAGCAGAGGCTAAGCTATTTAGCAAAGACTAAGCTAGTTGTCAGAGGCTAAGCTAGTTAGCAGAGACAAAGCTAGTTAGCAGAGGCTAAGCTAGTTAGCAGAAACTAAGCTAGTTAGCAGAGGCTAATCTATTTAGCAGAGACTAAGCTAGTTAGTAGAGGCTAAGCTAGTTAGCAGAGACTAAGCTATTTAGCAGAGACTACGCTAAAAAGCAGAGGCTACGCTATTAAGCAGAGACTAAGCTAATTAGCAGAGGCTAAGCTAGCTAGCAGTGACTAAGCTAGTTAGCAGAGGCTAATCTATTTAGCAGAGACTAAGCTAGTTAGTAGAGGCTAAGCTAGTTAGCAAAGACTAAGCTAGTTAACAGATAATAAGCTAGTTAGAAGAGGCTAAGCTATTTAGCAGAGACTACGCTAGTTAGCAGAGGCCAAGCTATTTAGCAGAGACTACGCTAAAAAGCAGAGGCTACGCTATTAAGCAGAGACTAAGCTAATTAGCAGAGGCTAAGCTAGCTAGCAGTGACTAAGCCAATTAGCAGAGACAAAGCTACTTAGCAGAGGCTAAGCTATTAAGCAGAGACTAAGCTAGTTAGCAGAGGCTACGCTAGTTTGCAGAGACTAAGCTATTTAGCAGAGGTTAAGCTAGTTAGCAGAGACAAAGCTAATTAGCAGAGGCTAAGCTAGTTAGCAGAGATTAAGCTAGTTAGTAGATACTAAGCTAGTTAGCAGAGGCTAAGCTATTTAGCAGAGACTACGCTAGTTAGCAGAAGCTAAGCTATTTAGCAAAGACTAAGCTAGTTAGCAGAGGCTACGCTATTAAGCAGAGACTAAGCTAATTAGCAGAGGCTAAGCTAGTTAGCATTGACTAAGCTAATTAGCAGAGACAAAGCTAGTTAGCAGAGTCTAAGCTATGAAGCAAAGACTAAGCTAGTTACCAGAGGCTAAGCTAGTTTGCAGAGACTAAGCTATATAGCAGAGGTTAAGCTAGTTAGCAAAGACTAAGCTAGTTAGCAGAGGCTAAGCTATTTAGCAAAGGCTAAGCTAATTAGCAGAGGTTAAGCTAGTTAGCAGTGACAACGCTAGTTAGCAGAGGCTAAGCTATTAAGCAAAGACTAAGCTAGTTAGCAGAGGCTAAGCTAGTTTGCAGAGACTAAGCTATATAGCAGAGGTTAAGCTAGTTAGCAGAGACTAAGCTAGTTAGCAGAGGCTAACCTAGTTAGCAGAAATAAAGCTAGTTAGGTTGAATCCCTGAGCACAATCTGTGAACAATAGCACATGTTAGTTAGAGAACAACATGTATTGGCTGTAAGTGTAATAATAGAAAGACAACATTAAATTAGTGACATTATGTTAGTAAACTTCTAAACTGTACAAAGTGAAACAGGAAAATGTTTTATAAAAACTATTTATTTATAGTTAACCATGTAAAATATATATGTGTAATCTCACTTTACTTATTTCATAGAAAAATACAAAATAAATGTTTAATTGAAATGATAAGAACCCAGAACATAATCTAGTTTCTGTGAGAACCATTAATTTTACATTATTTCTAAATAAAAAACCTCGGTACCTTAGGACAGTGGTTCACTAACTATATGTACCCATGGTACACCAAAGGACATGTAAAAATATTAAGGTACATCTATTGTATAACACGTGTTATCACTCATATCATGTACAATATTTGTAAATGTCCATTATTAATTATTAATGTCAAGTAAAATGTGACAAAGTCAACTAAGAGGCTAAGATAGTTAGCAGAGGCTAAGTTCGTTAGCAGAGGCTAACCTAGTTAGCAGAAATAAAGCTAGTTAGCAGAAGCTAAGCTACTTAGCAGAGGCTAAGCTATTTAGCAAAGGCTAAGCTAGTTAGCAGAGGCTAAGCTATTTAGCAGAGACTACGCTAGTTAGCAGAAGCTAAGCTATTTAGTAAAGACTAAGCTAGTTAGCAGAGGCTAAGCTAGTTAGCAGAGACTAAGCTAGTTAGCAGAGGCAAAGCTATTTAGCACAGACTAAGCTAGATATCAGAGGCTAAGCTAGTTAGCAGAGGCTAAGCTAGTTTGCAGAGACAAAGCTATTTAGCAGAGGTTAAGCTAGTTAGCAGAGACAAAGCTAGTTATCAGAGGCTAAGCTATTAAGCAGAGACTAAGCTAGTTAGCAGAGGCTAAGCTAGTTTGCAGAGACTAAGCTATTTTGCAGAGGTTAAGCTAGTTAGCAGAGGCTAAGCTAGTTAGCAGAGGCTAAGCTATTTAGCACAGACTAAGCTAGTTGTCAGAGGCTAAGCTAGTTAGCAGAGATTAAGCTAGTTAGTAGATACTAAGCTAGTTAGCAGAGGCTAATCTATTTAGCAGAGACTACGCTAGTTAGCAGAAGCTAAGCTATTGAGCAAAGACTAAGCTAGTTAGCAGAGGCTAAGATAGTTAGCAGAGACAAAGCTAGTTAGCAGAGGCTAAGCTAGTTAGCAAAGACTAAGCTAGTTAGCAGAGGCTAATCTATTTAGCAGAGACTAAGCTAGTTAGTAGAGGCTAAGCTAGTTAGCAGATACTAAGCCAGTTAACAGATAATAAGCTAGTTAGAAGAGGCTAAGCTATTTAGCAGAGACTACGCTAAAAAGCAGAGGCTACGCTATTAAGCAGAGACTAAGCTAATTAGCAGAAGCTAAGCTAGCTAGCAGTGACTAAGCTAGTTAGCAGAGGCTAATCTATTTAGCAGAGACGAAGCTAGTTAGTATAGGCTAAGCTAGTTAGCAGAGACTAAGCTAGTTAACAGATAATAAGCTAGTTAGAAGAGGCTAAGCTATTTAGCAGAGACTACGCTAGTTAGCAGAAGCTAAGCTATTTAGCAAAGACTAAGCTAGTTAGCAGAGGCTACGCTATTAAGCAGAGACTAAGCTAATTATCAGAGGCTAAGCTAGTTAGCAGAGGCTAAGCTAGTTAGCAGAGGTTAAGCTAGTTAGCAGAGACTAAGCTAGTTAGCAGAGGCTAAGCTATTTAGCGCAGATTAAGCTAGTTATCAGAGGCTAAGCTAGTTAGCAGAGATTAAGCTAGTTAGTAGATACGAAGCTAGTTAGCAGAGGCTAAGCTATTTAGCAGAGACTACGCTAGTTAGCAGAAGCTAAGCTATTTAGCAAAGATTAAGCTAGTTAGCAGAGGCTAAGCTAGTTAGCAGAGACTAAGCTAGTTAGCAGAGACAGAGCTATTTAGCAGAGGCTAAGCTATTTAGCACAGACTAAGCTAGTTATCAGAGGCTAAGCTAGTTAGCAGAGATTAAGCTAGTTAGTAGATACAAAGCTAGTTAGCAGAGGCTAAGCTATTTAGCAGAGACTACGCTAGTTAGCAAAAGCTAAGCTATTTAGCAAAGATTAAGCTAGTTAGCGGAGGCTAAGCTAGTTAGCAGAGACTAAGCTAGTTAGCAGAGGCAAAGCTATTTAGCACAGACTAAGCTAGATATCAGAGGCTAAGCTAGTTAGCAGAGGCTAAGCTAGTTTGCAGAGACAAAGCTATTTAGCAGAGGTTAAGCTAGTTAGCAGAGACAAAGCTAGTTATCAGAGGCTAAGCTATTAAGCAGAGACTAAGCTAGTTAGCAGAGGCTAAGCTAGTTTGCAGAGACTAAGCTATTTTGCAGAGGTTAAGCTAGTTAGCAGAGGCTAAGCTAGTTAGCAGAGGCTAAGCTAGTTAGCAGAGGCTAAGCTATTTAGCAAAGACTAAGCTAGTTGTCAGAGGCTAAGCTAGTTAGCAGAGACAAAGCTAGTTAGCAGAGGCTAAGCTAGTTAGCAGAGACTAAGCTAGTTAGCAGAGGCTAATCTATTTAGCAGAGACTAAGCTAGTTAGTGGAGGCTAAGCTAGTTAGCAGAGACTAAGCTATTTAGCAGAGACTACGCTAAAAAGCAGAGGCTACGCTATTAAGCAGAGACTAAGCTAATTAGCAGAGGCTAAGCTAGCTAGCAGTGACTAAGCTAGTTAGCAGAGGCTAATCTATTTAGCAGAGACTAAGCTAGTTAGTAGAGGCTAAGCTAGTTAGCAAAGACTAAGCTAGTTAACAGATAATAAGCTAGTTAGCAGAGGCTAAGCTATTTAGCAGAGACTACGCTAGTTAGCAGAAGCTAAGCTATTTAGCAAAGACTAAGCTAGTTAGCAGAGGCTAAGCTATTAAACAGAGACTAAGCTAGTTAGCAGAGGCTACGCTAGTTTGCAGAGACTAAGCTATTTAGCAGAGGTTAAGCTAGTTAGCAGAGACAAAGCTAATTAGCAGAGGCTAAGCTAGTTAGCAGAGATTAAGCTAGTTAGTAGATACTAAGCTAGTTAGCAGAGGCTAAGCTATTTAGCAGAGACTACGCTAGTTAGCAGAAGCTAAGCTATTTAGCAAAGACTAAGCTAGTTAGCAGAGGCTACGCTATTAAGCAGAGACTAAGCTAATTATCAGAGGCTAAGCTAGTTAGCAGAGGCTAAGCTAGTTAGCAGAGGTTAAGCTAGTTAGCAGAGACTAAGCTAGTTAGCAGAGGCTAAGCTATTTAGCGCAGATTAAGCTAGTTATCAGAGGCTAAGCTAGTTAGCAGAGATTAAGCTAGTTAGTAGATACGAAGCTAGTTAGCAGAGGCTAAGCTATTTAGCAGAGACTACGCTAGTTAGCAGAAGCTAAGCTATTTAGCAAAGATTAAGCTAGTTAGCAGAGGCTAAGCTAGTTAGCAGAGACTAAGCTAGTTAGCAGAGACAGAGCTATTTAGCAGAGGTTAAGCTAGTTAGCAGAGACTAAGCTAGTTAGCAGAGGCTAAGCTAGTTTGCAGGGACAAAGCTATTTAGCAGAGGTTAAGTTAGTTAGCAGAGACAAAGCTAGTTAGCAGAGGCTAAGCTATTAAGCAGAGAGTAAGCTAGTTACCAGAGGCTAAGCTAGTTTGCAGAGACTAAGCTATTTAGCTATTTATTTGTGGGCGACCGTGTTGTTTCAAGTTGTAGTGTGTCGTCTTCTGATCGAGAGGTTGGGGGTTCGATCCCAGTACCTGACCATGTGTCGAAGTGTCCTTGAGCAAGACACTGAACCCCAAGTTGCTTCCAGTGGTCGACTAGTGCCTTGCATGGCAGTCCTGTCCCACTGGTGTGTGAATGTGAGAGTGATTGGGTGAATGAGCTGATATGTAAAGCGCTTTGAGACTGCTTCAGTGTGGGGATAAAGCTCTATATAAAATCAAGTCCATTTACCATTTACCATTTAGCAGAGGTTAAGCGAGTTAGCAGAGACTAAGCTAGTTAGCAGAGGCTAAGCTAGTTAGCAGAGGGCTAAGCTAGTTAGCAGAGGCTAAGCTATTTAGCACAGACTAAGCTAGTTATCAGAGGCTAAGCTAGTTAGCAGAGACTAAGCTATTTAGCAGAGGTTAAGCTAGTTAGCAGAGACTAAGCTAGTTAGCAGAGGCTAAGCTAGTTAGCAGAGACTAAGCTAGTTAGCAGAGGCTAAGCTATTTAGCACAGACTAAGCTAGTTATCAGAGGCTAAGCTAGTTAGCAGAGACTAAGCTATTTAGCAGAGGTTAAGCTAGTTAGCAGAGACTAAGCTAGTTAGTAGAGGCTATGCTAGTTAGCAGAGACTAAGCTAGTTAGCAGAGGCTAGGCTATTTAGCACAGACTAAGCTAGTTATCAGAGGCTAAGCTAGTTAGCAGAGACTAAGCTAGTTAGCAGAAGCTAAGCTAGTTAGCAGAGACTAAGCTAGTTAGCAGAGGCTAAGCTATTTAGCAGAGACTAAGCTAGTTAGTAGAGGCTAAGCTAGTTAGCAGAGGCTAAGCTAGTTAGCAGATACTAAGCTAGTAAGAAGAGGCTAAGCTATTTAGCAGAGACTAAGCTAGTTAGTAGAGGCTAAGCTAGTTAGCAGAGACTAAGCTAGTTAGCAGATACTAAGCTAGTTAGAAGAGGCTAAGCTATTTAGCAGAGACTACGCTAGTTAGCAGAGGCCAAGCTATTTAGCAGAGACTACGCTAAAAAGCAGAGGCTACGCTATTAAGCAGAGACTAAGCTAATTAGCAGAGGCTAAGCTAGCTAGCAGTGACTAAGCTAATTAGCAGAGACAAAGCTACTTAGCAGAGGCTAAGCTATTAAGCAGAGACTAAGCTAGTTAGCAGAGGCTACGCTAGTTTGCAGAGACTAAGCTATTTAGCAGAGGTTAAGCTAGTTAGCAGAGACAAAGCTAATTAGCAGAGGCTAAGCTAGTTAGCAGAGATTAAGCTAGTTAGTAGATACTAAGCTAGTTAGCAGAGGCTAAGCTATTTAGCAGAGACTACGCTAGTTAGCAGAAGCTAAGCTATTTAGCAAAGACTAAGCTAGTTAGCAGAGGCTACGCTATTAAGCAGAGACTAAGCTAATTAGCAGAGGCTAAGCTAGTTAGCATTGACTAAGCTAATTAGCAGAGACAAAGCTAGTTAGCAGAGTCTAAGCTATGAAGCAAAGACTAAGCTAGTTACCAGAGGCTAAGCTAGTTTGCAGAGACTAAGCTATATAGCAAAAGGTTAAGCTAGTTAGCAAAGACTAAGCTAGTTAACAGAGGCTAAGCTATTTAGCAAAGGCTAAGCTAATTAGCAGAGGTTAAGCTAGTTAGCAGTGACAACGCTAGTTAGCAGAGGCTAAGCTATTAAGCAAAGACTAAGCTAGTTAGCAGAGGCTAAGCTAGTTTGCAGAGACTAAGCTATATAGCAGAGGTTAAGCTAGTTAGCAGAGACTAAGCTAGTTAGCAGAGGCTAACCTAGTTAGCAGAAATAAAGCTAGTTAGGTTGAATCCCTGAGCACAATCTGTGAACAATAGCACATGTTAGTTAGAGAACAACATGTATTGGCTGTAAGTGTAATAATAGAAAGACAACATTAAATTAGTGACATTATGTTAGTAAACTTCTAAACTGTACAAAGTGAAACAGGAAAATGTTTTATAAAAACTATTTATTTATAGTTAACCATGTAAAATATATATGTGTAATCTCACTTTACTTATTTCATAGAAAAATACAAAATAAATGTTTAATTGAAATGATAAGAACCCAGAACATAATCTAGTTCTGTGAGAACCATTAATTTTACATTATTTCTAAATAAAAAACCTCGGTACCTTACGGACAGTGGTTTCACTAACTATATGTACCCATGGTACACCAAAGGACATGTAAAAATATTAAGTTACATCTATTGTATAACACGTGTTATCACTCATATCATGTACAATATTTGTAAATGTCCATTATTAATTATTAATGTCAAGTAAAATGTGACAAAGTCAACTAAGAGGCTAAGATAGTTAGCAGAGGCTAAGTTCGTTAGCAGAGGCTAACCTAGTTAGCAGAAATAAAGCTAGTTAGCAGAAGCTAAGCTACTTAGCAGAGGCTAAGCTATTTAGCAAAGGCTAAGCTAGTTAGCAGAGACTAATCTATTTAGCAGAGACTAAGCTAGTTAGTAGAGGCTAAGCTAGTTAGCAGAGACTAAGCTATTTAGCAGAGACTACGCTAAAAAGCAGAGGCTACGCTATTAAGCAGAGACTAAGCTAATTAGCAGAGGCTAAGCTAGCTAGCAGTGACTAAGCTAGTTAGCAGAGGCTAATCTATTTAGCAGAGGGACTAAGCTAGTTAGTAGAGGCTAAGCTAGTTAGCAAAGACTAAGCTAGTTAACAGATAATAAGCTAGTTAGCAGAGGCTAAGCTATTAAGCAGAGACTAAGCTAGTTAGCAGAGACTAAGCTAGTTAGCAGAGGCTAAGCTATTAAACAGAGACTAAGCTAGTTAGCAGAGGCTAAGCTAGTTTGCAGAGACTAAGCTATTTAGCAGAGGTTAAGCTAGTTAGCAGAGACAAAGCTAATTAGCAGAGGCTAAGCTAGTTAGCAGAGATTAAGCTAGTTAGTAGATACTAAGCTAGTTAGCAGAGGCTAAGCTATTTAGCAGAGACTACGCTAGTTAGCAGAAGCTAAGCTATTTAGCAAAGACTAAGCTAGTTAGCAGAGGCTACGCTATTAAGCAGAGACTAAGCTAATTATCAGAGGCTAAGCTAGTTAGCAGAGGCTAAGCTAGTTAGCAGAGGTTAAGCTAGTTAGCAGAGACTAAGCTAGTTAGCAGAGGCTAAGCTATTTAGCGCAGATTAAGCTAGTTATCAGAGGCTAAGCTAGTTAGCAGAGATTAAGCTAGTTAGTAGATACGAAGCTAGTTAGCAGAGGCTAAGCTATTTAGCAGAGACTACGCTAGTTAGCAGAAGCTAAGCTATTTAGCAAAGATTAAGCTAGTTAGCAGAGGCTAAGCTAGTTAGCAGAGACTAAGCTAGTTAGCAGAGACAGAGCTATTTAGCAGAGGTTAAGCTTGTTAGCAGAGACTAAGCTAGTTAGCAGAGGCTAAGCTAGTTTGCAGGGACAAAGCTATTTAGCAGAGGTTAAGCTAGTTAGCAGAGACAAAGCTAGTTAGCAGAGGCTAAGCTATTAAGCAGAGAGTAAGCTAGTTACCAGAGGCTAAGCTAGTTTGCAGAGACTAAGCTATTTAGCTATTTATTTGTGGGCGACCGTGTTTCAAGTTGTAGTGTGTTGTCTTCTGATCGAGAGGTTGGGGGTTCGATCCCAGTACCTGACCATGTGTCGAAGTGTCCTTGAGCAAGACACTGAACCCCAAGTTGCTTCCAGTGGTCGACTAGTGCCTTGCATGGCAGTCCTGTCCCACTGGTGTGTGAATGTGAGAGTGATTGGGTGAATGAGCTGATATGTAAAGCGCTTTGAGACTGCTTCAGTGTGGGGATAAAGCTCTATATAAAATCATTTCCATTTACCATTTACCATTTAGCAGAGGTTAAGCGAGTTAGCAGAGACTAAGCTAGTTAGCAGAGGCTAAGCTAGTTAGCAGAGACTAAGCTAGTTAGCAGAGGCTAAGCTATTTAGCACAGACTAAGCTAGTTATCAGAGGCTAAGCTAGTTAGCAGAGACTAAGCTATTTAGCAGAGGTTAAGCTAGTTAGCAGAGACTAAGCTAGTTAGCAGAGGCTAAGCTAGATAGCAGAGACTAAGCTAGTTAGCAGAGGCTAAGCTATTTAGCAAAGACTAAGCTAGTTATCAGAGGCTAAGCTAGTTAGCAGAGACTAAGCTATTTAGCAGAGGTTAAGCTAGTTAGCAGAGACTAAGCTAGTTAGTAGAGGCTAAGCTAGTTAGCAGAGACTAAGCTAGTTAGCAGAGGCTAAGCTATTTAGCACAGACTAAGCTAGTTATCAGAGGCTAAGCTAGTTAGCAGAGACTAAGCTAGTTAGCAGAGGCTAAGCTAGTTAGCAGAGACTAAGCTAGTTAGCAGAGGCTAAGCTATTTAGCAGAGACTAAGCTAGTTAGTAGAGGCTAAGCTAGTTAGCAGAGACTAAGCTAGTTAGCAGATACTAAGCTAGTAAGAAGAGGCTAAGCTATTTAGCAGAGACTAAGCTAGTTAGTAGAGGCTAAGCTAGTTAGCAGAGACTAAGCTAGTTAGCAGATACTAAGCTAGTTAGAAGAGGCTAAGCTATTTAGCAGAGAGACTACGCTAGTTAGCAGAGGCCAAGCTATTTAGCAGAGACTACGCTAAAAAGCAGAGGCTACGCTATTAAGCAGAGACTAAGCTAATTAGCAGAGGCTAAGCTAGCTAGCAGTGACTAAGCTAATTAGCAGAGACAAAGCTACTTAGCAGAGGCTAAGCTATTAAGCAGAGACTAAGCTAGTTAGCAGAGGCTACGCTAGTTTGCAGAGACTAAGCTATTTAGCAGAGGTTAAGCTAGTTAGCAGAGACAAAGCTAATTAGCAGAGGCTAAGCTAGTTAGCAGAGATTAAGCTAGTTAGTAGATACTAAGCTAGTTAGCAGAGGCTAAGCTATTTAGCAGAGACTACGCTAGTTAGCAGAAGCTAAGCTATTTAGCAAAGACTAAGCTAGTTAGCAGAGGCTACGCTATTAAGCAGAGACTAAACTAATTAGCAGAGGCTAAGCTAGTTAGCATTGACTAAGCTAATTAGCAGAGACAAAGCTAGTTAGCAGAGTCTAAGCTATGAAGCAAAGACTAAGCTAGTTACCAGAGGCTAAGCTAGTTTGCAGAGACTAAGCTATATAGCAGAGGTTAAGCTAGTTAGCAAAGACTAAGCTAGTTAGCAGAGGCTAAGCTATTTAGCAAAGGCTAAGCTAATTAGCAGAGGTTAAGCTAGTTAGCAGTGACAACGCTAGTTAGCAGAGGCTAAGCTATTAAGCAAAGACTAAGCTAGTTAGCAGAGGCTAAGCTAGTTTGCAGAGACTAAGCTATATAGCAGAGGTTAAGCTAGTTAGCAGAGACTAAGCTAGTTAGCAGAGGCTAACCTAGTTAGCAGAAATAAAGCTAGTTAGTTGAATCCCTGAGCACAATCTGTGAACAATAGCACATGTAGTTAGAGAACAACATGTATTGGCTGTAAGTGTAATAATAGAAAGACAACATTAAATTAGTGACATTATGTTAGTAAACTTCTAAACTGTACAAAGTGAAACAGGAAAATGTTTTATAAAAACTATTTATTTATAGTTAACCATGTAAAATATATATGTGTAATCTCACTTTACTTATTTCATAGAAAAATACAAAATAAATGTTTAATTGAAATGATAAGAACCCAGAACATAATCTAGTTTCTGTGAGAACCATTAATTTTACATTATTTCTAAATAAAAAACCTCGGTACCTTAGGACAGTGGTTCACTAACTATATGTACCCATGGTACACCAAAGGACATGTAAAAATATTAAGTTACATCTATTGTATAACACGTGTTATCACTCATATCATGTACAATATTTGTAAATGTCCATTATTAATTATTAATGTCAAGTAAAATGTGACAAAGTCAACTAAGAGGCTAAGATAGTTAGCAGAGGCTAAGTTCGTTAGCAGAGGCTAACCTAGTTAGCAGAAATAAAGCTAGTTAGCAGAAGCTAAGCTACTTAGCAGAGGCTAAGCTATTTAGCAAAGGCTAAGCTAGTTAGCAGAGGCTAAGCTATTTAGCAGAGACTACGCTAGTTAGCAGAAGCTAAGCTTTTTAGTAAAGACTAAGCTAGTTAGCAGAGGCTAAGCAAGTTAGCAGAGACTAAGCTAGTTATCAGAGGCAAAGCTATTTAGCACAGACTAAGCTAGATATCAGAGGCTAAGCTAGTTAGCAGAGGCTAAGCTAGTTTGCAGAGACAAAGCTATTTAGCAGAGGTTAAGCTAGTTAGCAGAGACAAAGCTAGTTATCAGAGGCTAAGCTATTAAGCAGAGACTAAGCTAGTTAGCAGAGGCTAAGCTAGTTTGCAGAGACTAAGCTATTTTGCAGAGGTTAAGCTAGTTAGCAGAGGCTAAGCTAGTTAGCAGAGGCTAAGCTATTTAGCACAGACTAAGCTAGTTGTCAGAGGCTAAGCTAGTTAGCAGAGATTAAGCTAGTTAGTAGATACTAAGCTAGTTAGCAGAGGCTAATCTATTTAGCAGAGACTACGCTAGTTAGCAGAAGCTAAGCTATTGAGCAAAGACTAAGCTAGTTAGCAGAGGCTAAGATAGTTAGCAGAGACAAAGCTAGTTAGCAGAGGCTAAGCTAGTTAGCAAAGACTAAGCTAGTTAGCAGAGGCTAATCTATTTAGCAGAGACTAAGCTAGTTAGTAGAGGCTAAGCTAGTTAGCAGATACTAAGCCAGTTAACAGATAATAAGCTAGTTAGAAG
The DNA here is from genome assembly GCF_900634775.1 of Gouania willdenowi. Classification (NCBI taxonomy): domain Eukaryota; kingdom Metazoa; phylum Chordata; class Actinopteri; order Blenniiformes; family Gobiesocidae; genus Gouania; species Gouania willdenowi. The sequence goes on from NW_021145177.1 coordinate 57,793, forward strand.
AGGCTAAGCTATTTAGCAGAGACTACGCTAAAAAGCAGAGGCTACGCTATTAAGCAGAGACTAAGCTAATTAGCAGAAGCTAAGCTAGCTAGCAGTGACTAAGCTAGTTAGCAGAGTCTAATCTATTTAGCAGAGACGAAGCTAGTTAGTATAGGCTAAGCTAGTTAGCAGAGACTAAGCTAGTTAACAGATAATAAGCTAGTTAGAAGAGGCTAAGCTATTTAGCAGAGACTACGCTAGTTAGCAGAAGCTAAGCTATTTAGCAAAGACTAAGCTAGTTAGCAGAGGCTACGCTATTAAGCAGAGGACTAAGCTAATTATCAGAGGCTAAGCTAGTTAGCAGAGGCTAAGCTAGTTAGCAGAGGTTAAGCTAGTTAGCAGAGACTAAGCTAGTTAGCAGAGGCTAAGCTATTTAGCGCAGATTAAGCTAGTTATCAGAGGCTAAGCTAGTTAGCAGAGATTAAGATAGTTAGTAGATACGAAGCTAGTTAGCAGAGGCTAAGCTATTTAGCAGAGACTACGCTAGTTAGCAGAAGCTAAGCTATTTAGCAAAGATTAAGCTAGTTAGCAGAGGCTAAGCTAGTTAGCAGAGACTAAGCTAGTTAGCAGAGACAGAGCTATTTAGCAGAGGCTAAGCTATTTAGCACAGACTAAGCTAGTTATCAGAGGCTAAGCTAGTTAGCAGAGATTAAGCTAGTTAGTAGATACAAAGCTAGTTAGCAGAGGCTAAGCTATTTAGCAGAGACTACGCTAGTTAGCAAAAGCTAAGCTATTTAGCAAAGATTAAGCTAGTTAGCGGAGGCTAAGCTAGTTAGCAGAGACTAAGCTAGTTAGCAGAGGCAAAGCTATTTAGCACAGACTAAGCTAGATATCAGAGGCTAAGCTAGTTAGCAGAGGCTAAGCTAGTTTGCAGAGACAAAGCTATTTAGCAGAGGTTAAGCTAGTTAGCAGAGACAAAGCTAGTTATCAGAGGCTAAGCTATTAAGCAGAGACTAAGCTAGTTAGCAGAGGCTAAGCTAGTTTGCAGAGACTAAGCTATTTTGCAGAGGTTAAGCTAGTTAGCAGAGACTAAGCTAGTTAGCAGAGGCTAAGCTATTTAGCAAAGACTAAGCTAGTTGTCAGAGGCTAAGCTAGTTAGCAGAGACAAAGCTAGTTAGCAGAGGCTAAGCTAGTTAGCAGAGACTAAGCTAGTTAGCAGAGGCTAATCTATTTAGCAGAGACTAAGCTAGTTAGTAGAGGCTAAGCTAGTTAGCAGAGACTAAGCTATTTAGCAGAGACTACGCTAAAAAGCAGAGGCTACGCTATTAAGCAGAGACTAAGCTAATTAGCAGAGGCTAAGCTAGCTAGCAGTGACTAAGCTAGTTAGCAGAGGCTAATCTATTTAGCAGAGACTAAGCTAGTTAGTAGAGGCTAAGCTAGTTAGCAAAGACTAAGCTAGTTAACAGATAATAAGCTAGTTAGCAGAGGCTAAGCTATTTAGCAGAGACTACGCTAGTTAGCAGAAGCTAAGCTATTTAGCAAAGACTAAGCTAGTTAGCAGAGGCTAAGCTATTAAACAGAGACTAAGCTAGTTAGCAGAGGCTACGCTAGTTTGCAGAGACTAAGCTATTTAGCAGAGGTTAAGCTAGTTAGCAGAGACAAAGCTAATTAGCAGAGGCTAAGCTAGTTAGCAGAGATTAAGCTAGTTAGTAGATACTAAGCTAGTTAGCAGAGGCTAAGCTATTTAGCAGAGACTACGCTAGTTAGCAGAAGCTAAGCTATTTAGCAAAGACTAAGCTAGTTAGCAGAGGCTACGCTATTAAGCAGAGACTAAGCTAATTATCAGAGGCTAAGCTAGTTAGCAGAGGCTAAGCTAGTTAGCAGAGGTTAAGCTAGTTAGCAGAGACTAAGCTAGTTAGCAGAGGCTAAGCTATTTAGCGCAGATTAAGCTAGTTATCAGAGGCTAAGCTAGTTAGCAGAGATTAAGCTAGTTAGTAGATACGAAGCTAGTTAGCAGAGGCTAAGCTATTTAGCAGAGACTACGCTAGTTAGCAGAAGCTAAGCTATTTAGCAAAGATTAAGCTAGTTAGCAGAGGCTAAGCTAGTTAGCAGAGACTAAGCTAGTTAGCAGAGACAGAGCTATTTAGCAGAGGTTAAGCTAGTTAGCAGAGACTAAGCTAGTTAGCAGAGGCTAAGCTAGTTTGCAGGGACAAAGCTATTTAGCAGAGGTTAAGCTAGTTAGCAGAGACAAAGCTAGTTAGCAGAGGCTAAGCTATTAAGCAGAGAGTAAGCTAGTTACCAGAGGCTAAGCTAGTTTGCAGAGACTAAGCTATTTAGCTATTTATTTGTGGGCGACCGTGTTTCAAGTTGTAGTGTGTCGTCTTCTGATCGAGAGGTTGGGGGTTCGATCCCAGTACCTGACCATGTGTCGAAGTGTCCTTGAGCAAGACACTGAACCCCAAGTTGCTTCCAGTGGTCGACTAGTGCCTTGCATGGCAGTCCTGTCCCACTGGTGTGTGAATGTGAGAGTGATTGGGTGAATGAGCTGATATGTAAAGCGCTTTGAGACTGCTTCAGTGTGGGGATAAAGCTCTATATAAAATCAAGTCCATTTACCATTTACCATTTAGCAGAGGTTAAGCGAGTTAGCAGAGACTAAGCTAGTTAGCAGAGGCTAAGCTAGTTAGCAGAGACTAAGCTAGTTAGCAGAGGCTAAGCTATTTAGCACAGACTAAGCTAGTTATCAGAGGCTAAGCTAGTTAGCAGAGACTAAGCTATTTAGCAGAGGTTAAGCTAGTTAGCAGAGACTAAGCTAGTTAGCAGAGGCTAAGCTAGTTAGCAGAGACTAAGCTAGTTAGCAGAGGCTAAGCTATTTAGCACAGACTAAGCTAGTTATCAGAGGCTAAGCTAGTTAGCAGAGACTAAGCTATTTAGCAGAGGTTAAGCTAGTTAGCAGAGACTAAGCTAGTTAGTAGAGGCTAAGCTAGTTAGCAGAGACTAAGCTAGTTAGCAGAGGCTAGGCTATTTAGCACAGACTAAGCTAGTTATCAGAGGCTAAGCTAGTTAGCAGAGACTAAGCTAGTTAGCAGAAGCTAAGCTAGTTAGCAGAGACTAAGCTAGTTAGCAGAGGCTAAGCTATTTAGCAGAGACTAAGCTAGTTAGTAGAGGCTAAGCTAGTTAGCAGAGACTAAGCTAGTTAGCAGATACTAAGCTAGTAAGAAGAGGCTAAGCTATTTAGCAGAGACTAAGCTAGTTAGTAGAGGCTAAGCTAGTTAGCAGAGACTAAGCTAGTTAGCAGATACTAAGCTAGTTAGAAGAGGCTAAGCTATTTAGCAGAGACTACGCTAATTAGCAGAGGCCAAGCTATTTAGCAGAGACTACGCTAGTTAGCAGAGGCTACGCTATTAAGCAGAGACTAAGCTAATTAGCAGAGGCTAAGCTAGTTAGCAGTGACTAAGATAATTAGCAGAGACAAAGCTAGTTAGCAGAGGCTAAGCTATTAAGCAGAGACTAAGCTAGTTACCAGAGGATGAGCTAGTTTGCGGAGATTAAGTTATTTAGCAGAGGGTAAGCTAGTTAGCAGAGACAAAGCTAGTTAGCAGAGGCTAAGCTATTAAGCAGAGACTAAGCTAGTTAGCAGAGGCTAAGCTAGTTTGCAGAGACTAAGCTATTTAGCAGAGGTTAAGCTAGTTAGCAGAGACTAAGCTAGTTATCAGAGGCTAAGCTAGTTAGCAGAGACTAAGCTAGTTAGCAGAGGCTAAGCTATATAGCACAGACAAAGCTAGTTATCAGAGGCTAAGCTAGTTAGCAGAGATTAAGCTAGTTAGTAGATACTAAGCTAGTTAGCAGAGGCTAAGCTATTTAGCAGAGACTACGCTAGTTAGCAGAAACTAAGCTATTTAGCAAAGACTAAGCTAGTTTGCAGAGGCTAAGCTAGTTAGCAGAGACTAAGCTAGTTAGCAGAGGCTAAGCTATTTAGCACAGACTAAGCTAGATATCAGAGGCTAAGCTAGTTAGCGGAGACTAAGCTATTTAGCAGAGACTACGCTAGTTAGCAGAGGCTACGCTATTAAGCAGAGACAAAGCTAATTAGCAGAGGCTAAGCTAGCTAGCAGTGACTAAGCTAATTAGCAGAGACAAAGCTAGTTAGCAGAGGCTAAGCTATTAAGCAGAGATTAAGCTTATTACCAGAGGCTAAGCTAGTTTGCAGAGATTAAGTTATTTAGCAGAGGTTTAGCTAGTTAGCAGAGACAAAGCTAGTTAGCAGAGGCTAAGCTATTAAGCAGAGACTAAGCTAGTTAGCAGAGGCTACGCTAGTTTGCAGAGATTAAGCTATTTAGCAGAGGTTAAGCTAGTTAGCAGAGACTAAGCTAGTTAGCAGAGGCTAAGCTAGTTAGCAGAGCTTAAGCAAGTTAGTAGATACTAAGCTAGTTAGCAGAGGCTAAGCTATTTAGCAGATACTACGCTAGTTAGCAGAAGCTAAGCTATTTAGCAAAGACTAAGCTAGTTAGCAGAGGCTACGCTATTAAGCAGAGACTAAGCTTATTAGCAGAGGCTAAGCTAGTTAGCATTGACTAAGCTAATTAGCAGAGACAAAGCTAGTTAGCAGAGGCTAAGCTATTATTTATTTATTTATTTATTTATTTTTTTACCTTGTCTGCACATGCTGTCGAAGGTTAACACTACAAGAAGTGCAATCTTTTAACAGCAATGCATATTTTATTATTGCAATTAAATAAATTTATTTATTTCATTGCATAATTGTGACCGTCACCAGCCCTCCCTAGGGAAGGGTAAGAAATACTTTATTAAAGGGAGGATGTAAAAGAGAGAGGGCAGTGTTACACCAAGGTGAGGGGTTGGAGGGGGGTGGGGAAGTTAACAGGGAAGAGGGATACAAGAAAGGATATAGAATGGGTGGGGAATAGTTGTTAGGTTTTAAGTGATGCGATGTGAAAATGTATATTGTGCTTATTGTTGTGTTGTCAAGCCAGTTTGGTGACCAGTGTGCGGTTTAGGAATAATGGTGGTGGCTGTGAACAGAGGAAGAGGTGAGTGGAAATTCCATAAAACAGGTATTTGGGCACAACGTGTCTAAGGTTGAGCCCAGTATGAGTGTTATCCCACAGCCCAAGGCCAGTGCATCCATGACAAATGTATTTCCAAGAACCGCCACTGCAAAACCCAAGAGCCGCCCCCGGGCCCGAAGAAGCAGTCAGGCCAGCAGCAAGAGCAGGCAGCCTAAGGGCCCCCGGCGACCACCCCACGGCCAAGCAGCCCCCCGAACGCCCCCAAGATCCCAAGCCGAGAGGCAGCCATCGCCCCCCCCCCCACGGAGGCGATCCCCGACGAACCACGCACCGGCGCAAGACACCCCCCCGACGCCAGCACACCCCGGACGACAGCGGGCCCCAGGCCACCAGCCCCGCCCCGCCCAAGGCTGCGCAGCGCCGCCACGCACCGCGGCCGGTCCCCGGGCAGATGACAGGAGAGCACGCCCCCGGACACCCAGACCACGGATCCACCCCCGTGACGCCCCCGCCCCGGAATGGCGCCCACGGCGCCCGGTGCACCCAGCCAGCAGACCAGCCAATCCCGACGCGGATCCACCAGGCCAAGAGCCACGCGCCGCGCCCCCGCACACCCACCCAACACGACCCCCGGGGAGGCCCCATAGCACCCCCCACCCCTAGCCGTAACGGCCACACCCCGGCCATTGCAGGCAAACAAAAGCCCCGGAGGGGGCCCCGCCTGGCTCGTCGCGCAAGCGACATCCCTGGCGAGGGCGCGCCCTAGGGAGCCAAGCCGAGGACCCGCAAGGGCCGACGGAGCAACCCACAGCCACACCCCGCCACCCAGCGACCCAGGAGGCAATCGCCGACCCCGGGCAGCAGCCACCCCCAAAGCCACCCCCACCCCGGATCCCCCCGGACCGGAGCCAAGGACCCCACCACCCCAGGCCCCCCAACGAGACCACCCCCCAGCCAACCCACCCGGCACGGCACCGCCCGCCCCCCAGGCGGGAGCCACAGCCCCCCCACCAGTGCCCCAGACCAACGGGAGCCCCCCAAACCCAACCCAACAGGATCGCGGGCGCAAGAGCAAAGGAGGAGGAGGGGGGGGAGGACGAGACAGGGGGACAGGGAGCAGGAGGAAGGAGCGGCAGGGGAGCACGCAGGGCCCCAGCCCCAGAGACCAACCAGATGCGTATGCAAGGGGCAACAGCGCCAAATCAAACAGCCCCGGGACCTCGTGAACACCCAGAAGGAATGCACACCCGTGCCGAGGCAACAAGACACCCCGGCAACCCACCCCAGCCATCCTGACCAAGACCACCCCAGAGGCCCAAGGCGGCCCCGGCCTACAGTTGGGCTAGTGCGTTAGTAAAGAGTGGTGCTGGCAGTCGCTTGCAGGCTAGATCATCAGGCTTTTAAAAATTTAGATTTAATGCAATTAAAAAAGGAGTCCAACGCTCCTCAAAGCACATTATTTTTTTTTGTTTTCTGAGAGCAGACATCTTTTCCATGGAAATAAATTCTGTGAGGAGATTTTGCCATTGGTTTATGTTTAAGGATTTTTTGTCTTTCCAATTTAGTAATATTGTTTTTTTTGCTATGGCTAGTGCCGCAAGGATTGATTGTGATTGGTTTGCTGGAAGTTGAAGCATTGTCAGGTCTCCAATCAAACAAAGATTTGGAGATAAAGGAATCCTGCAGTCCAAAATGGAGGACAGTTTTTCAGTGATTAGAATCCAAAAGTGTTGAACTGGGGAGCAAAGCCATAAGGCATGTAGATAGGAATCCGCTGTATTCTGGGTGCACTGAGAGCAGATGTCTGTTGCTGAGAAGCCCATTTTATGCATTTTCTGTTGGGTAATGTGGGATCTGTGGAGGACCTTGTATTGAATTAGCTGAAGGTTTGTGTTTTTTGTCATCTTAAAAGTATTACAACAAATTTCTGTCCAGAAATCAGTGCTCGGGGTGATTGAGAGTTCAGCCTCCCACTTCGCGATTGGTAAGTAATTACAGTTAGTGTTCGAGAGCGCTCTGTATATTTTTGAGAGTTTTTTTGATTTTGTTGAGGTTTTTTTCATATATATAGCCAGTTCTGGAGGTTGTAAAGTAGTTAAGTCTAGTGGAGTAGTTTTCTTTATTGTCTCTGTTACTTGTAAGTACTGTAGAAAGTTACTTTTATTTATATTGAATGCTTGGGTTAGATTGTTATATGTCCTGAGCTTATCATTTTCGAAGAGGTCTTGGAGATGAATAATTCCGCTATCTTCCCATGTTTTTAGATAGAGTGGTGTTTTTCTGTTTCTAAAGTCAGGGTTGTGCCAGATTGGAGACAGCATGTTAGTTTTTAATTGAACATTTGTAATGTCCAGGGCTTTCCACCACGCAGTCAGGGTGGAGGCAATCAGTGGGTTTTTAAAGCAGTTATGACGTTTCAGGGTCACAGTGATAAAAGGGAGATCAGAGAGTTTAATGTCTTTGCAGTCTAGCTGTTCTATTTCTAGCCAGGTGTTGTGGTATTCTTTTGGTTTTAACCATTCTGTTAAATATAGAATTTGGTTTGCTAGGTAATAATGCGTGAAATTAGGGGCTTCCAACACTCCCTCGCTTTTATTTTTTTGAAGAGTTGAAAGGCTTATTTTGGGTTTTTTATTCTTAGCATAGAATTTTGTAATTGCAGAATCTAATCTTTTGAACCATTGCGTTGGTGGTTTCAGTGGGATCATAGAGAACAGATAGTTTATTTTAGGTAAGATTTTCATTTTAACTGACGCTATTCTGCCAAGGAGTGAGATGGGGAGATTGTTCCATCTCCGCAGGTCTTCTGTGACTTTATCCAACAGAGGGTCTAGATTCAGTTTAATTAATTCATTTAGGTTTGGTGATATATTTAAGCCTAGATATTTAATTATATTTGTGGGGGAGGGGTATTGTGGGTTTTGGGATGCTGGGTTCCATGAATTTTTCGTTAAAGGAAGGATTGATGATTTTGACCAGTTAATGGAATAATCTGATAGTTTAGAGAAGCTGTTTATTAGTTTAAATAATTCTTCTAATGAAGATTGGGGTTCTTCTAAATAGAGTAAAATGTCATCCGCATAAAGATTAATTTTGTGTTCTGAGATGGATGAGTGGATTCCTCTAATAACAGAGTTCTGACGAACAGCTGATGCGAGAGGTTCAACAAATATTGCAAAAAGCAAAGGTGAGAGTGGGCAACCTTGTCTCGTTCCCCTCTGCAGTGTGAAGCTTTGGGATGTTATTTTGTTTGTGGTTACTGAGGCCTTAGGTTTAGAGTATAGGGTGGAGATCCATTGTATGAATGAATCTCCAAAGCCAAATCTGTCAAGGACAGCAAGGAGGAATGACCAGTTGACTCTATCGAATGCTTTTTCTGCGTCTAGTGACAAGATTATTGTTTTCTTTTTAGAGTTCTGTGCCATGTTGATCAAATTAAACAGCCTTCTAACATTGTCTGTGGAGTGTCTATTTTTAATAAATTCTGTCTGGTCTTGGTATATAATTGACTGTACGACTTTCTCTAACCTGGATGTGAGTGCTTTGGAAATAATTTTTATGTCTGTGTTAATAAGTGAGATGGGACGATAGCTTGAGGGTAATATGGGGTTTTTGTCTGGTTTAAGTAGTAATTTAATGTTTGCTGTATTCATGTGACCTCCTACATAACCTTTATTTTTAATCTCTGTTACTACTCTGAAAAAGAGCGCAGCCAGTATTGACCAGAAGTGTTTTAGGAATTCAGCAGGGAACCCATCTGGACCTGGTGCTTTGCCTGTTGACATGCTATCCAAAGCATTTTGTAGTTCTTGTAAGGTTAATGGTGAGTCTAAGGTGGTTTTCTGCTCTATGGTGAGCTGTGGTAGGTTTAAGTTATTGAGGAAGGTTTTCATATCATCAGGGTCAGGGTTTAAGTTTGATGAGTATAGGTTTTGATAGTAATCATGAAAAACCTTATTAATGTCCTGAGGTAAGTTTAAAGTTTGACCTGAATTATCAGAAATTGCCGCTATGAAATAGTTTTCTTTGTTGTGTTTAAGCTGATTTGCTAAATATTTGCCTGATTTATTATTGTAGTCAAAGTTTTTGTACCGTAATTGCTGTAAAATAAAATCCGTTTTCTTAGATAAAATTATGTCCAGATTAAGTTTTGTATTTTGGAGTTTTTTCCATAAAAGTTCAGACGGGTTAGCTGCGTATTCTTCCGTAAGTTTCTTAATTTTTTCTTCAAGTGTTTTTTCTGCTATCTGTTCCTGTTTTTTCTTATAAGAAGAGTATGATATAATCTTCCCTCTAATGACAGTCTTGCCGGTTTCCCAGAGTAAGGACGGTGACATTTCCAGAGAATCGTTTGTTAATAGAAAGTCCTCCCATTCTTTTCTTATTATTTTACCAAATTCACTGTCATTAAGTAATGAAGTATTAAAGCGCCACAGAGAGGATCATTTCTGATTAGAGTCACACTTCAGGGTGAGGGATATCGGGGCATGATCGCTAATGATTATAGGATGTATTTTAGAGGAAATCTTATGTGCAATGGATTTATTTGAGAGAAAGAAGTCGATTCGGGAGAAGGATTTATGCACAGGGGAGAAGAAGGTGTATTCTTTTTTAGTTGGGTTATTCAGTCTCCATACGTCACCTATTCCAAGATCATCCATGTAATCCATTAATACTTTAGTAGATCGAGACGGTTTTGTATTTGGGCACTTACTGAATCTGTCTAATGATGTGTTGAGTGTCAGATTGAAGTCACCTCCGATGATTACAGATGAATCTGCAGAAAGGTCCGATAGCTCCGAAAAAACTCTATGGAAGAATTCAGGGTCGTCGTTATTTGGGGCGTAGAGGTTTAGAATTGTAAAACATTTATTATAGATTACCACTTTGATAATAATATATCTACCCTCTGGGTCTATGGTGGAGTTGATTATGTTAAAGAGCAACCTTTTGTTGAAAAGAACCGAGACTCCTCTTTGCCTGGAATTGAAACACGAGTTATATATTTTGTTAAAATTTAAGTCTGTCAGAGATTTTTCTTCTGATTGAAGTAAGTGAGTTTCTTGAAAGAAAACAATGTCTTCATTTAATCTTGATACATAATCAAATATCTTGATCTTTTTAGCCTGCGAGCGAATGCCACGCACATTCCAAGATGTTACTGTAAACTGAGACATGGAAAGGAGTGCGGTTTAGTCCTTACGAATGTGAGCATAACCAAGGGTCTGAGAGCATTTGTGCACAGCTGTGTTGTGATAGACTTCAATGCAAGAAAGAAGGAGAAGAAATGCTTATCATGCGATACCACCACAAGGTAAGGGGCTGGGTTGAGAAGGTTAGTGAGAAGCACAAACATACAACAACAACAACCAGTACCAAAAGAATAAAACACGCAACGGGTAATTATATAAAGTGTAGGAAGGGGGGGGTATTGAGTGGATGTGAAAGAAAAAAAAAGGTTAGGGGTTGGAGAAGAAAGAGGTGACATGGGGTAGAGAGTGTCATGTGAAACTGTACGAGCCTATACGTGTTTACCAACATCTGAGCAAACATACACATACATACATACACACACATTTAGTATATATACACATATCCCTTATTTTATTTTATTTTATTTATCTTTTGAATTATTTCAATTATTTTATATATATATATATGTGTATATATATATATATATATATATATATATTTTTTTTTTTTCTTTTTTTATATATAGTTTTCTTTGAAGATAGGATATAAGGTTATAAGAGGCTAAGCTATTAAGCAAAGACTAAGCTAGTTACCAGAGGCTAAGCTAGTTTGCAGAGACTAAGCTATATAGCAGAGGTTAAGCTAGTTAGCAGAGACTAAGCTAGTTAGCAGAGGTTAAGCTAGTTAGCAGTGACAACGCTAGTTAGCAGAGGCTAAGCTATTAAGCAAAGCCTAAGCTAGTTAGCAGAGGCTAAGCTAGTTTGCAGAGACTAAGCTATATAGCAGAGGTTAAGCTAGTTAGCAGAGACTAAGCTAGTTAGCAGAGGCTAACCTAGTTAGCAGAAATAAAGCTAGTTAGCAGAGGCTAAGCTACTTAGCAGAGGCTAAGCTATTTAGCAAAGGCTAAGCTAGTTAGCAGAGGCTAAGCTAGTTAGCAGAGACTAAGCTAGTTATCAGAGGCTAAGCTAGTTAGCAGAGGCTAAGCTAGTTAGCAGAGACTAAGCTAGTTAGCAGAGGCTAAGCTATTTAGCACAGACTAAGCTAGTTATCAGAGGCTAAGCTAGTTAGCAGAGATTAAGCTAGTTAGTAGATACTAAGCTAGTTAGCAGAGGCTAAGCTATTTAGCAGAGACTACGCTAGTTAGCAGAAGCTAAGCTATTTAGCAGAGACTAAGCTAGTTATCAGAGGCTAAGCTAGTTAGCAGAGGCTAAGCTAGTTAGCAGAGACTAAGCTAGTTAGCAGAGGCTAAGCTATTTAGCACAGACTAAGCTAGTTATCAGAGGCTAAGCTAGTTAGCAGAGATTAAGCTAGTTAGTAGATACTAAGCTAGTTAGCAGAGGCTAAGCTATTTAGCAGAGACTACGCTAGTTAGCAGAAGCTAAGCTATTTAGCAAAGATTAAGCTAGTTAGCAGAGGCTAAGCTAGTTAGCAGAGACTAAGTTAGTTAGCAGAGGCTAAGCTATTTAGCACAGACTAAGCTAGATATCAGAGGCTAAGCTAGTTAGCAGAGGCTAAGCTAATTTGCAGAGACAGAGCTATTTAGCAGCGGTTAAGCTAGTTAGCAGAGACTAAGCTAGTTAGCAGAGGCTGAGCTAGTTTGCAGAGACTAAGCTATTTAGCAGAGGTTAAGCTAGTTAGCAGAGACAAAGCTAGTTAGCAGAGGCTAAGCTATTAAGCAGAGAGTAAGCTAGTTAGCAGAGGCTAAGCTAGTTTGCAGAGACTAAGCTATTTAGCAGAGGTTAAGCTAGTTAGCAGAGACAAAGCTAGTTAGCAGAGGCTAAGCTATTAAGCAGAGAGTAAGCTAGTTTGCAGAGGCTAAGCTAGTTTGCAGAGACTAACCTATTTAGAAGAGGTTAAGCTAGTTAGCAGAGACTAAGCTATTTAGCAGAGACAAAGCTAGTTAGTAGAGGCTAAGCTAGTTAGCAGAGACTAAGCTAGTTAGCAGATACTAAGCTAGTTAGAAGAGGTTAAGCTATTTAGCAGAGACTAAGCTAGTTAGCAGAGGCTAAGCTAGTTTGCAGAGACTAAGCTATTTAGCAGAGGCTAAGCTAGTTAGCAGAGACTAAGCTAGTTATCAGAGGCTAAGCTATTTAGCAGAGACTAAGCTAGTTAGCAGAGGCTAAGCTATATAGCACAGACAAAGCTAGTTATCAGAGGCTAAGCTAGTTAGCAGAGATTAAGCTAGTTAGTAGATACTAAGCTAGTTAGCAAAGGCTAAGCTATTTAGCAGAGACTACGCTAGTTAGTAAGTAAAGTAAGTAAAGTTTATTTATATAGCGCTTTTTTCAGACCAGGGTCACAAAGCGCTTCACAATTTACAGTTAAAAGGCACAATGCATATAAAAGTCCACTACAATGATGCTACAATGTATAAAAGAGTCCATTCACAAACAGGAGTGAGTCAAGAAAGCCTCCATAAAAAAGTGGGTCTTTAGATGACTTTTAAAAACATCCACAGAGTCCAGCATCCGCAGAGTGTGTGGAAGAGCATTCCAGAGACGAGGAGCTACCGCCTTAAAAGAGTGATCACCTCGTGTTTTAAAGCGGGTGCGGGGGACCATCAGCAGGTTTTGCGAAGAAGACCTCAAGCTCCTGTTTGAAACATAGGGCTGGATCAGACCCTCAATGTATTCAGGCGCCTGGCCATGAAGGGCCCTGAAAGTCAGCACAAGGATTTTAAAATTCATCCTGTAGATGACAGGGAGCCAATGTAGAGTTTTTAAAATAGGAGTGATATGGGCTCTCCTACAGGTACGGGTCAGGAGGCGTGCAGCAGAGTTCTGGACCACTTGAAGACGAGCCAGATCCTTTTTGCTAAGGCATGTAAACAGACTGTTACAATAGTCCAATCGTGAGGAAACAAACGCATGGATGACCATCTCAAGCTCAGGACCAGAGACTATGTGTCTCAGCTTTGAGATGTTTCTCAGGTGAAAGAAACAGTTCCTGATGAGCTGCTTAGAGTGACGTTCCAGGGACATCCCTTCATCAAAAGTTACTCCAAGGTTCCTTATAGAACTTTTAACAGTGCTACTTAGGGCGCCAAGGTGCTGTTTGATAAGAGGAGCAATAATGTCCGGGGCAACGACTAGGGTTTCCGTTTTACTGGAGTTCAGTTGGAGGCTATTTTCATTCAGCCATTGTTTTACCTTTACCAGACAGTTTGTGAGGGAAAGCACGTTTTGGGGTTCGGAGGGCTTAAAACTGCAGTACAGCTGGAGATCATCTGCGTATAGGTGATAGGAGACATCAGGGCACTGCTGGATCAGCTCACCGAGATGGAGTAAATAAATCAGAAACAAAAGTGGCCCAAGGACCGAGCCCTGAGGTACACCCCACTTTAAATCCGCAGTTTCTGACGTTTCGTTGTTGTAGTACACAGAGAATGTTCTACCGGTCAGGTACGATCTGAACCACTCCAACACAGGGCCCGACAAGCCAACCACATCCCGCAGTCTGCCAATCAGGATATGATGATCCACCGTGTCAAAGGCAGAAGACAGGTCCAACAGGACCAGGACGGAACATTTTTCAGAGTCTGCAGCCATCATGATGTCACTTGACACTTTCAGCAGTGCTGTCTCAGTGGAGTGGAACTTTCTGAAGCCGGACTGGAAAGTATCAAATGTGTTGTTGCTCTCCAAGAATGATGTAAGTTGTTTACAGGCTAACGTTTCTAGAACTTTAGCCAGGAACGGGATCTTGGAAATTGGCCTGAAATTCTGAAGCTCTGATGGGTCCAAGCTGGGTTTTTTCAGTTGGGGTTCCACCACAGCATGTTTAAGGGAACACGGGAACACACCAGCCGAGAGTGAAATGTTGAACATTTTAGTGATCAATGGACCGATTGATTCTAAAACGTTGATAAAAAGTCTAGCCGGGACAACGTCAAGACGACACGATGACATTTTCATGCTTTTTATGGAAGAGAGAACATCCACTTGAGTGACGGACTTAAAGGATGACCAAACATGAGGAGGGGGGTCAACACAGACTTGACTGCCGGAAGGAGGAGAAGAAATATTATCTTTTATTTCTCTGACCTTATCAATAAAAAAGTTGAGAAACTCATTGCAACCAGCCCTGCACTGTGCGGTGACAGCGGTTACAGCAGGCGAGACAATAGTGCTTATTGTATCAAATAGCATCTTTGGGTTTCTCTTATTAGAGGCTATCAGCTGGCGAAAGTAATTAGATCTAGCCTCCTCGATTTGTCCATTTAAGGAGGCGACCAGTTCCTTTAAATGGAGTGCCAAAGGCGCTCGGTTTTACGGCACGATCTCCGCAGAATCACAATCTTGTCGTTAATCCAGGGAGACGACTGTCGACAAGCCGTGTTACTAGTTTTAAAAGGGGCCACTTGATCCAGGATAATAGCACAGTGACTATTAAAACAATGGAGGAATTCATTGGTTTCAGTGCAGTCATTAAAAACAGAGGGATCAAAACTAATACAGAATCTATCTGCTGTTGACTCTGTAATAATCCTCCTCTCTACTTTCACGGGTAGAGGACGGGACTCAGGATGGACCACCAAGTTAAAGAAGACACCACTGTGGTCGCTTAGGTAGACGTCTTCGACACTCACGTTTTCCACCTTCAAACCAAGTGAGAAGATTAGGTCCAGGGTGTGCCCTTTATGGTGGGTGGGGCCTGAGACATGTTGGATAAAGTTAAAAGCTTCAGTCATAGCTAAAAGATCAGCTGCTGGGGCAGAGACATCATTATCAATGTGCAAGTTAAAATCTCCTAGGATTAAAACCTTTTCCAGCCTAATGATAGATGATAAAAAGTCAGAAAAATCAGACAAGAATGCACCAGCAGGGCCAGGGGGACGATAAATTAAAACACAATAAAATGAGTTTTTAGAACCAATTTGCATCATGTGAGACTCAAAGGTGCAAAAGTTCTCCGTTTTTAACACTCTGCACTTGAACGCATCACTATACACGGTAGCAAGGCCCCCACCGCGGCGGGAGGGGCGGGGCGCACCCACAGCCGAGCAGCCGACCGGACACAGTTGGTTCAGATGGATGAATTCTCCTTCCTTTTGCCACGTCTCGACGAGGAAAATAAACTGCAAATGTTTTGAGGAGAATAATTCATTCAAGGAGAATGCCTTATTTGCAATGGAGCGCGCGTTGAGTAATCCAAAGCGGCTGGAAGCAGGAGGGGCTGTCCCATCTGAGTGCTCAGGGATTGGCTGGAGGCATCTCGGGCGATCACATGACATCCAGGTGTAGCGACTGCTCAGATGACGCTCTGCCGAAGCAGACACGGAAGACCAGCGCGGCGTCGGGGTCCAGGGATCACCTCCAGCTCGGAACCAGACCCCCTCCTTTATGGATGAAGACACGCGGAGTGGCAGAAAGGCAGCACCGCCGCTCCCACCCTGCTGCTGGAGCGGAATGGGACGGAGCCACCGGCAGCCTCTCGGAGGACGAGCGAAACCAGGCTGTCTCCATGCGGCTCGTCGGAACTGGACCTGGATACCAGCCCTGCAGCCTCTGCGTCTTGCTCTTTTTTTGGGGTTACCTGGAGGTCGCAGCAGTAACAGGTAATCCTGGGGATTTGGGGCGCACACGAACGGAGGGGGAAAAATGTTCCTGTAGCTGTCCCAGTCATTAAAGCGGTGTTCCATTGCCGCTTTAATATTAAAAAGAGAGTGGCGATCGTATGACCATACAGCACCAGCACAATCGCTGGCCATCAGAGCAGATATGATGGCAGAGATGATCAGTAGAGAGGAAGGGAAACGACATTGTAGCAGACACTGTAGCAGAGAAGCAGCAACACAACCAGCGGCAGAACCAAACATAGGCGCCATAGCAGAAACTAAGCTATTTAGCAAAGACTAAGCTAGTTAGCAGAGGCTAAGCTAGTTAGCAGAGACTAAGCTAGTTAGCAGAGGCTAAGCTATTTAGCACAGACTAAGCTAGATATCAGAGGCTAAGCTAGTTAGCAGAGACTAAGCTAGTTAGCAGAGGTTAACCTAGTTAGCAGTGTCTAAGCTAATTAGCAGAGGCAAAGCTAGTTACCAGAGGCTAAGCTAGTTTGCAGAGACTAAGTTATTTAGTAGAGGTTAAGCTAGTTAGCAGAGGCTAAGCTATTAAGCAGAGAGTAAGCTAGTTAGCAGAGGCTAAGCTAGTTTGCAGAGGTTAAGCTATTTAGCAGAGGTTAAGCTAGTTAGCAGAGACAAAGCTAGTTAGCAGAGGCTAAGCTATTAAGCAGAGACTAAGCTAGTTAGCAGAGGCTAAGCTAGTTTGCAGAGACTAAGCTATTTAGCACAGACTAAGCTAGTTAGCAGAGACTAAGCTAGTTAGCAGAGGCTATGCTAGTTAGCAGAGACTAAGCTAGTTAGCAGAGGCTAAGCTATTTAGCACAGACTAAGCTAGTTATCAGAGGCTAAGCTAGTTAGCAGAGATTAAGCTAGTTAGTAGATACTAAGCTAGTTAGCAGAGGCTAAGCTATTTAGCAGAGACTACGCTAGTTAGCAGAAGCTAAGCTATTTAGCAAAGACTAAGCTAGTTAGCAGAGGCTAAGCTAGTTAGCAGAGACTAAGCTAATTAGCAGATACTAAGCTAGTTAGAAGAGGCTAAGCTATTTAGCAGAGACAACGCTAGTTAGCAGAGGCTAAGCTTTTTAGCAGAGACTATGCTAGTTAGCAGAGGCTACACTATTAAGCAGAGACTCAGCTAATTAGCAGAGGCTAAGCTAGTTAGCAGTGTCTAAGCTAATTAGCAGAGGCAAAGCTAGTTACCAGAGGCTAAGCTAGTTTGCAGAGACTAAGTTATTTAGTAGAGGTTAAGCTAGTTAGCAGAGACAAAGCTATTTAGCAGAGGCTAAGCTATTAAGCAGAGACTAAGCTAGTTAGCAGAGGCTAAGCTAGTTTGCAGAGACTAAGCTATTTAGCAGAGGTTAAGCTAGTTAGCAGAGACTAAGCTGGTTAGCAGAGGCTAAGCTAGTTAGCAGAGACTAAGCTAGTTAGCAGAGATTAAGCTAGTTAGTAGATACTAAGCTAGTTAGCAGAGGCTAAGCTATTTAGCAGAGACTACGCTAGTTAGCAGAAGCTAAGCTATTTAGCAAAGATTAAGCTAGTTAGCAGAGGCTAAGCTAGTTAGCAGAGACTAAGTTAGTTAGCAGAGGCTAAGCTAATTAGCACAGACTAAGCTAGATATCAGAGGCTAAGCTAGTTAGCAGAGGCTAAGCTAATTTGCAGAGACAGAGCTATTTAGCAGAGGTTAAGCTAGTTAGCAGAGACTAAGCTAGTTAGCAGAGGCTGAGCTAGTTTGCAGAGACTAAGCTATTTAGCAGAGGTTAAGCTAGTTAGCAGAGACAAAGCTAGTTAGCAGAGGCTAAGCTATTAAGCAGAGAGTAAGCTAGTTAGCAGAGGCTAAGCTAGTTTGCAGAGACTAAGCTATTTAGCAGAGGTTAAGCTAGTTAGCAGAGACAAAGCTAGTTAGCAGAGGCTAAGCTATTAAGCAGAGAGTAAGCTAGTTTGCAGAGGCTAAGCTAGTTTGCAGAGACTAAGCTATTTAGAAGAGGTTAAGCTAGTTAGCAGAGACTAAGCTATTTAGCAGAGACAAAGCTAGTTAGTAGAGGCTAAGCTAGTTAGCAGAGACTAAGCTAGTTAGCAGATACTAAGCTAGTTAGAAGAGGTTAAGCTATTTAGCAGAGACTAAGCTAGTTAGCAGAGGCTAAGCTAGTTTGCAGAGACTAAGCTATTTAGCAGAGGTTAAGCTAGTTAGCAGAGACTAAGCTAGTTATCAGAGGCTAAGCTATTTAGCAGAGACTAAGCTAGTTAGCAGAGGCTAAGCTATATAGCACAGACAAAGCTAGTTATCAGAGGCTAAGCTAGTTAGCAGAGATTAAGCTAGTTAGTAGATACTAAGCTAGTTAGCAAAGGCTAAGCTATTTAGCAGAGACTACGCTAGTTAGCAGAAACTAAGCTATTTAGCAAAGACTAAGCTAGTTAGCAGAGGCTAAGCTAGTTAGCAGAGACTAAACTAGTTAGCAGAGGCTAAGCTATTTAGCACAGACTAAGCTAGATATCAGAGGCTAAGCTAGTTAGCAGAGACTAAGCTAGTTAGCAGAGGTTAAGCTAGTTAGCAGAGACTAAGCTAGTTAGCAGAGGCTAAGCTAGTTTGCAGAGACTAAGCTATTTAGCAGAGGTTAAGCTAGTTAGCAGAGACAAAGCTAGTTAGCAGAGGCTAAGCTAATAAGCAGAGAGTAAGCTAGTTAGCAGAGGCTAAGCTAGTTTGCAGAGGTTAAGCTATTTAGCAGAGGTTAAGCTAGTTAGCAGAGTAGGTCCCCTATGAGCCCCCAGCCTAGGAAGCGAGACGGCGGGTGCGAGTTGGCTGGGTGGGGGGCTCTATCGGTGGTGTGCTTCCCTTGGTGACATCGTCAATGCACAATGTTGTAAAGTGCCATTCATATTGTAACAGACTAGGTCCTATGTTACTGAGTTATGTTCCATGTGTAGTTTATTCAATGTTTAACAGGTGTTGTGGTTACCCATGGAATTTGAAGCATCGTTACGTGCAGCTTTCTCTGCCAATGTTCGTCTTTGTTTACATGTGTTCTGTGTGTTGATTGGCTGGGAGGCTGGGGAAGGGTGGGCGTCAGCGGAGAATGAGGGGTACATGATGTTTTAACAACTTCCATTAAAGGCTGATAAATCTTTGATAACGGCTCGAGTCACGTCATTACAATACAGTATAAAACACACGGCCTCACTAACATTACATTTTCACATTGTCATTGCCACAAATTATCTTCCCGTGGGCTGCGAGAATGAGACCTCTGATGTAGAGGATGTTCTCAGTCACAGCTTCTCTCTGTGGTTACTTCATGTCTTTAACATCATGAAGCCTGTCATTGTTTGATGTTTTCTGATGAAATGATAATGATAGTATAGCATTAGTA
This sequence comes from Gouania willdenowi, assembly GCF_900634775.1. Lineage (NCBI taxonomy): Eukaryota > Metazoa > Chordata > Actinopteri > Blenniiformes > Gobiesocidae > Gouania > Gouania willdenowi. The sequence goes on from NW_021145177.1 coordinate 76,920, forward strand.
TGTATTATAGCACAATTTACAACTATTTAATAATTAACTTGTTTTATTTGCATTATTAGGTTAAGTTATGCTAATAGGACAAAGAACAAAACACACACATACACTAACACAAAAAGTACAAAGTACCTTAAAAAAAATCAAACAAATTTAAGTAGATGTGATAAATGACTTTAACCCCAGTTTAAATGTAATTAATCCAGCCTCACTCCATTACAGACCAGACTTTATCTTTAAACTATTACCACCATTGTGTACAAGTTAAGTCTATATATAAAGCACATTTAATCACTGCTTAGGCTGATAAAACTAAAATAAAAAAGTATCTCACACACTCACACGGGCGCACACACACACAAATCACACAAACACTGGCCCGATTTAATTCCAAATTTACCTTAATTCCAAATTACGTGGCTGGTTTGTTCCGTTTTTAATTCAGATAAAAATAATAACTTATTTTTTGTAAACAGTGAACAAAACTTAAATCTGCTTTAGGTTCATTCCGGTTGTTCTGTACATGTGTGACTTGTGGCAATGACACGCTGAACTTCTCTGTGATTCACATGTAGATCGGCTCCTTAAAAAACTGCCAGCAGAACATTCCAGTCGCTTCAAACGCCATGTATGCCGCAATCAGGATGTCCTAACATACGATTTACAAATGTTTTCATCTTGGTTACAAACTGAAGCTCGTTGTCAACCTAGAAAAGAAAACTCCATCTCATCTCTCAATCACCATAAACACCCATGTAAATCAATACCAGCAATGACAACAATTCTACATAGAACAAACAAACCCAATGAGACCAGACAATCTTCAGAGCTCCTTCAGAAGAAATTCTAAAGAAATTCTGTGACACCTGCAAAAGGAGATATCTGCAGATACGCTGTGATGTAAATCAGAGAACCAACAATGTTCCTGTTCCTGCTGTGAAGACACTGTACTTTGACAGACCAGTTGACAGCAATGGGGTCCTCCTTAAAGTCGTCAATGTGATTCTCCGCAATGGTGACCAAACTTTAAAAACATATGCTGTTCTCGATGATGGTTCACAACGAACAATTCTGCTTCAATCAGATGCTCAAAAATTCCACCTGGTTGGACAATTAGAAAAATGATCACTAAGAACGGTTCACCAGGACATTGAAACTCTTCATGGTTCATCTGTCAGTTTTCAGATCTCTCCTGCTGCCACACAGAGAAGACCTTTACCATCAAACATGTTTGCACTGCAACCCAGCTGGCACTTTCTGACCACATTTATCCTGTACAAACCCTCCAGTGAAAATAAAAGACATTCCACTCCCATCCTTTGAAAAGGCACCATCACTATTGTCATGAGTCTGCTTAGTTAGTTATGGTTTACCTCCTTATTCACCCCCTGTTCCTTGATTTTGCCTGTTCCTGTCCATGTTTTCCTGCCTGCCCAGTTTTCCTGCTCTTCACAGCTGCTCCTCATTCCCTCGTCAAGTTGGAGGAGGTTATATATACTCCCTCTGTTCTGTCAGTTTCTTGCTAGATGGTCAACCCGTTAAGAGAGACTTCAAACTTCTAAAAAGTATTGAGAGTTCCTGTTTTTGATTATTAAGGGTGGAATCTGAGTTCTTTATTAAATAACAAATCCGAGTGGGGAATATTTCAGTTGTCTTCCTGGTTTTGTGCGGGGCCCGTTTATTCAATCTTTTTTAGATATTTCAGTATCTGTCTACTCCTTCCTGCGTTGCATTTGAGTTCTTCTGTATACCTGTGATAACTATTGCTCATTGGCTCAGATCACATTCATCTCATTACTCCTACCAATCAGGTTAGGCCCTTCTGGATCCCCTGTAGCTGTCAAAATCCTGTTAGGATGGACACTCCAAGGTCCAATCAGAGAAGTTCAGTCACACAATTCCCTAGTGTCTACGCAATGCTTGTTCTTGTCCATCGGACCCCCTGCAGAAGAGTTGCGTTACCATGTTGAAAAACTTTGGAAACTTGACAAACCTTCCTGTACACAATGAGAAAGTTGTCATCAGATCTAGGCAAGATAAACAAGCCATGGAGCTTCTTAAAACTGCAACGAAAAGAGTTCTATTTAATGGTGTTCGACACTATGCCACACCTCTTCTCAGGTAAGCAAACTCACCCCTTCTGAATATACCTCAAACGGCAGTAATGTCAAGACTCCGTAACGTTGAATCTCGACTATCCAAAGATCTGGACAAAGCAAGCTCATACTGTGAACAAATGTCAAAGCTAGAGGCAGCTGGATATGTGGTGAAGCTGACTCCTGACGAAGTTCACAGCACCAAAGAAACTTGGTATATTCCTCATCACAATAATTACTCACAATAACAAAGATCCTTTCATTAGAACCCTTCACCACAGTTACAGCTACAATCTTTACCAGGAAGCAACTATTTATTCCTGGTTTTCGTTTCACAGAGTTTTACTGGACTTTATTTACTGGTGATTAGTTTCTATCTCTTCTGCTCCGTGGACCAAAGTGTGTTACTGTTGAGCTGTTGCTTCAAAACAACAATCAAAATAAAGGTGAAAACACTTCTCGTGTGGTCTTCTGTGTTACAACCAACAATAAAATGTTGGTTGTGTGTTTCTCCCGATAGACGTTATCAACGTGATACGTCATGTTTGCCCCCTGTCCAATCAGAGCCTTCCCAACCCCCAGGCTTAAGTGGAATTAACTAAAGCCAAATAAACAGGTTTTCCATGTAAACGTCAGTTCAGGAATTACTATTACCATGTAAACATGAAGCACAAGACTTTAATTCCAAATGACTTAATGCAGAAAAACTAATTCCGCATTAAAAAAAAAAACATCATGTAACCGTGGTTACTGAGGAGTTTAGAACAACCGTTGATATGCCGGGGAAGAACTCCACATCAGAGAACATCAAAGGAACAGCAAAAAGAAGAACTCTAAAAAAGAGAATAAAAGGCAGAACTAAAAACCCAGAGCTCATAGAGCAGATACTTCCTCAGGAGAGAATAAACAGACCGAGTGTAAAAGCCCAAAGCTGCAGATAGGAGAGAATAGGAAACATCTGGAACAGCCCCTGATTCAAAGAAAGACTAAAACATCCTGGAATTAACATCCTTCCCACAGATAAGTAAGTAAGTAAGTAATATTTATTTATATAGCACCTTTTACAGACAGGAGTCACAAAGTGCTTCACAATACATACAGTGCATACAATACAATACAAATTACAGTTACAGTCACAAAAATATGATGGTCATAAAACAACCCTTTATCACTGGAATTTTAAAATGCTTTCTGAAACAAATAGGTTTTCAGTTGGCTCTTAAAAGCATCAACGGAATCAAGCAAACGCAAGGAAAACGGAAGATCGTTCCAGAGCGTTGGCGCGACCGCCTGGAAGGAGCGATCTCCTCTGGTCTTGTAATGGGTACGGGGGACCATGAGCAGGTTCTGATCCTGGGACCTCAGCCTCCGGGAGGGGGTATAAGGACACAACAAGTCTCTAATGTAGGAGGGAGCCTGACCATGCAAGGCTCTGAAGGTCAGCACCAGAATTTTAAAATTGAAACGAAAAGTGACTGGGAGCCAATGAAGGGCTTTTAGAATGGGAGTAATATGGGACCTTTTGTTTGTGCGAGTCAGTAACCTCGCCGCAGAGTTTTGTACCTGCTGAAGACGAGACAGCGCCTTTTTGTTTAGACAGGAAAATAATCTGTTACACAAAGGCGTGGATAATCATCTCAAGATCATCTCTGGACACAAGTGAACGTAGTTTAGAGATTTTCCTCAGTTGGTAAAAACAGTTCCTTGTCAACAGTTTAGAGTGGTGCTCTAATGACATTGCTTTGTCAAAGATAATGCCAAGATTTCTAAGGCTTGTTTTAGCAGACAAACTCAGGTCGCCCAAATACTGGTGAATCCCTGGCATAGCGTCATCAGGGGCAAACACCAGCACCTCCGTTTTGTCTGGGTTTAGTTGTAGGGAATTTGCACCGAGCCATTGTTTAACTTGCGCAAGACATTTCAGCAGAGAGCTTAATTTCTGGATCTCAGAGGGCTTAAAAGAGCAGTAAAGCTGAATATCATCCGCAAACAAATGGTAGGAAACATCATCAAAGGTCTGGATCATTTTCCCTAATGGAAGGATATAGAGTAAAAACAAAATCGGGCCCAAAACAGAGCCCTGAGGAACCCCACACAGCAAATCAGCAGGGTCAGACAGGAACTCATTTGCATAGACACTAAAACTCCTCCCCGACAAATACGAGGAGAACCACTCCAAGACTGGTCCAGACATTCCAACCAGGTCACGCAGTCTTGTCAACATGGTTTGATGATTCACAGTGTCAAATGCTGACGAGAGATCTAACAACACAAGAACAGCACATTTTCCAGAGTCCGCGGACATCATAATATCACTGGACACTTTAAGCAGGGCGGTTTCCGTGGAGTGATTCTTACGGACACTAATACTAAGCTACTCTTAAACGGTAAATCTCATGTTACAACCATCTATTGGCACAAAGGACAATCTAACAAGTGTTGTGCTTAATGATTCTGATTCTTCTCTCCTTTAATATGTCTTTGTTGTGTTTTAATATATGAATCTGTTGTTTTTATATTATTTTGTGTATCATTCTGTAATTTAGTATGTTTATTTCAGTAATATTGTATAATTTTTCTCCCAGTTTATGTTATTGTTGTCTTTGTGTACGTTATATATTTTTGTTTATTTTGGTATTTGTTTTATGTAATCCTGTATATTTTTCTGTGTTTTGGTTATCATTTTGTTTGTTGTGTCATTTTTGTGTGTGTATTTTAATAGTCTTTTTGTGTGTTTTAAGAGTAATTTTGTGCATTGTTTTGTGTATTTATGTCATTTTGTATGTTTATGCTAATGGAAGCACAAAATTAGACCAAAGGCTGCTTGTGGCTCCTGTGGCACCAGTGTCCCATGTCTGGACTAGTGTGACACTTCAATAGAGACTCAGAAGCAAGGTTGGGGTCAATTATAATTGTAATCATGCAATTGATAATTAATTACAATTATGGCATAATCATAAATGTAATTTTAAAAATATGTTACTGTCATAATTGTAATTAAAATGTAATTGAGTTTAGAGAATTGACTTTGTCAATTGTAATTGCCATGCAAATTCTCTAAAAACTATCAATTATAAGTTGTCAGTAAAAAGTTTCAAAAACAAAACAGAAAACAAAACTGGGGAGCCATGTTACAGTTCTACACATACAGTATGTAGTAAACAATTAAAATATGTTCCATATCAAGCTTTCCCACATTTTAATAAAAATGGCACAGATACCCACACCAAAAATATTAAAAACTATATTTTCATTGATTAGGAAGTCTTCAGATAACCAAGAGAAAGGAAAGTAATTAGATGATACATATTTGTTTTTAGTGTATTTTACAGCTAATTTAGGACCCGTTATCATGGGAAACAAAAAAAATAAAAGTTAACCTTCATCTTGTGTTAGCTTTCTGTTAGCATCTCATATGATAACAGTCTTAAGTCAGTTGTAAAATACATTTTTAAAATGATCTAACCTCAACTAAAATTTAATGAGATTATGAGAGCAAAAAAAATAAAATTACAATTATAACTACACCATCTTTGTAATTAATTATCAATTACATGATTACAATTATAACTGACACCAACCCTGCTCAGAATCTGCCAGCTAATAATGGTAATCTAGTTTGTTTAGTAGTACTTATAATACGTTTCCTTGTGTTTCAGGTTGTTTACCAAAGCAGTGACAGTGCACCAGTCGTGAAGAGTGGGAATAAGATTGACATGGATCAGTCCATGAGGAGAGAAACTGACCCCCAACCACCTGCTGATGAGTGGTTAGATATCATGGGAAATGGTCTGCTAATGAAAAAGGTGCTGCAGCCTGGAGGAGGAAGAGACAGTTGGCCACATCTTGGACAGATTGTGAAGATTAATCTAAAAACACGTCTGTTGGATGGGACGCTGGTTGAGGAGCTATCAGAGTTCTGGTTCACTTTGGGACACAGAGAAGTGATCCCGGCACTGGATGCGGCGGTGCGAGTCATGGGAATAGGAGAGAACGCGGTCATCAAGACAGATGGAAGATATGCAAATGGTTTCCGTGGAAATCTTTACACTGAGATTCCTTCAAAGGCTGATCTGTCACTTGAAGTGAAGCTGCTAGAAGCTACTAATGCTCCAGACCTGAAGCTGCTGTCCCCCACTGAGAAGATTGCTCTGGCCACCTGCAACAAGGAGCAAGGCAATGTCCTTTATCGGTGCAGAGCCTACAACTACGCCATCTTCAAATATAGCACTGCCATGGAAATAACAGAGTCCATTTCTAAAGATGATCTTAGGTCTGAAGAGGAGAACAAGCTGATGGAAATGAAAGTGAAATGTTTGAACAACATGGCTGCTTCTATGCTGAAACTAGAAGACTATGATGCAGCGCTAAGGTGCTGCTGCACAGTGCTGATGTATCAGCCCAAAAATGTGAAAGCACTTTTTCACATGGGCAAGGTTCTGGCCTTGCAGGATAAATACTCAGAGGCCATTCAAACACTACGGAAGGCCCTGGAGCTGGAGCCACGCAACAAAACGGTCCTAGAGGAGCTCTCCACGATGATGAAAAAGCACCGTGAGCATTAAGCAGAAATGCAGGCCATGGATGAGAAGATGTTGGAATGATGTCATCATCCTCTACAGTTACAAGATTCATTTTGTAGGAGAACGAAGGATAATTAATCTTAAAAAATATGAATTATTAATTTGAATATGTTTGTTTGAAATTGAGGTTTAATAAAAGTTTAAATGGTAAAAATCAATGTTTACAATGTGTACATTTTTATTTTACAAGCATCTATTCACATAGGTTACAAGCATGATGATGATAAATACAGGGTGACTACAGGTAGGAAGAATATAATAATATATATTTAAGACTTTTTAATACCACCTTAAGAAAATTTAAGACCAAACTTATGATGGAAATACAGACCAAATGGAAAATATATTGTTTTACAATTAAAGGCATTGATGTCAGTTAATATAATGTACAATAAGGAACAATGAAAATAATCAGTTTAAGAACATTATCCAAATGTGTTCATTAATGTGGAAAGAAAAAAAAAATATCAATATTGTCCAAAACTATATTTATTGTAACACAATTCTTACAACATTTAATACCAGTGAACAATAACCAGAAATCAAAACTGACTGGAACCTGTGAGCAAACCAAACACCAAAGTGCTTTTATCAGATCCTTCACTCTGTAATGCCATTTGTGGAGCTTTGATCTAAAATTAAGACTTCTAAGAAAATGTCATTAACTTGACTAAAACTGACTTTTGAAGGAAAAATTAAATTATCAATCAATATAAATATTTCCATCAAAGAAGCCACTATACCATACTATTTGCTTAAATGAATTGTTAGTGTTGTGTTCAAGACCACACTATTCGAGACCAAGACTTGCCCGAGACCAGAATGCACCGAGACCGAATCAAGACCAAGACCGGATGATCATGTGTTATTCAATAATTATTTGTAGGGCGCTGCACAGAGAGGAGGTACGTCACGCGAGATGTTCTGAGAGTTACGTGACAGTCTGTGAAAATTCAACATGGCGGCTCAGTCTGCTAAACGTCAAAAGAACGATTCACCTACGGATACATTAGATCTGGAGGCAGAATCTCAAACAGAGGTCCTAAAATCCATTAATAAGAGGCTGGGTGTAGTTGATTTACTGCACCAGGACTTTCAGGAAATGAAGACCCGCCTGGAATTTGCATACCAACAAATTCAGGACTTACAAAAAGTCAATCAAGATATCCATTTGGCTTCATCTGCAGTGACCTCGGAGGTAAAAGAACTGAAAAGTGAAAACAAGCTTCTTAAAGAAATTTGAACACTTTCAACAGAAAATCCAGGTTAAAAGTAAAGGACGAGAACTGAAAGCGGCATGAATGATCAATTCCCTCGAGAAATAAATGAACGTCGAAAAACCCTGTATCCTATTTTCAAAGAAAACCAACAGAGAGGCAAAAATTCAAAACTGGTTGTAAAAAACAAGCTTTACATAGATGGTCAACTATTTAGGGATTCGAACCTCACCCCCTGGCTCTACTAAGAAAACAAAAACCACACAATCAAAAAAAAAAAAAAATGGAAAAGGTGAATCAAAATTGAAAGGATAATTCTCCACTTATGGTGAACTTAAGGTAGCACTATTTTAAAGGTAAAATAAATATATGTGTATGTATGTATATGTATTCATATATATATATATATATATATATATATATATATATATATAATAATAATACAAATAAAATAACATAATTAGAAAAACATTAATAATAATTAATGTTAGGGTCCAAGCAGTGAGGCAAGGAGACAACAGCGTTACATTTCCAAAAAAGGTGCTTTATTGGCCACAGACTAACACAGGCCAAGAACAGAGGTAGCATGTGCAACAAGAACTAACACAAAACCAACTGCCTCAAATGAGACAGGAGTCAACTTAAATACAGTTTGGACCATACCAAATATAAATAAGGAGAAACACAGGGGATAAACAACCAAAACTAAGGGACAAACACAGCCCCCTTAACCTCAGTCCCCCTCTGCAATGGTCTGGTCCACTTAAGGCCGCCTCCAGCTCTCTCCAGGCCAGCCCCTCACCACCTCTGTTCTTAAAGGGACAGAGAATAATGTCAGTGGCAATCATCAAATGATTTAGGAGCTGTTACCTCTGTGTGGCCCGGCCATCACAATTAAAATAAAATAAAAAGTGAAGAAAAAAAAATGTCTATACGTAAATTGATGTGTGTGTATGTATGCTATATATTTGCACAGATGTTGGTAAACACGCATAGGCACGTACAATCTCACAGGATACTCTTTACCCCCATGTCAACTCTTTCTTCTCCAACCCCTAAACCTTTTTTTTCTTTCACATCCACACAAAGCACCAATGCTCACAGACTTAGGGTTATGCTTACATTTGTATGGACTAACCACCATGACTTTCCATGTCTCACTTCTCGCAGGCTAAATAGATCAAGATATTGGATTATGTATCGAGATTAAATGCAGACAGTCTTCTTTCATGAAACTCACTTACTTAAATCAGAAGAAAAACAAGATATATAATTCATGTTTCAATTCCAAACAAAGAGGAGTCTCTGTTCTTTTCAACAAAAGGTTGCTCTTTAACATAATCAACTCCACCATAGACCCAGAGGGTAGATATATTATTATCAAAGTGGTAATCTCCAATAAATGTTTCACAATTCTAAACCTCTATGCCCCCAATAATGACGACCCTGATTTCTTCCACAGAGTTTTTTAGGAGTTTATCAGACCTTTCTGCAGATTCATCATTAATCATAGGAGGTGACTTCAATCTGACACTCAACACATCATTAGACAGATCCAGTAAGTTCCCGAATACAAAACCATCTCGATCTGCTAAAGTATTAATGAATTACATGGATGATCTTGGCATAGGAGACGTATGGAAACTGAACAACCCAACTAAAAAAGAATACACCTTCTTCTCCCCTGTGCATAAATCCTTCTCCCAAATTGACTTCTTTCTTTCAAACAATTTCATCGCGCATAAGATTTCCTCTAAAATACATCCTATAATCATTAGCGATCATGCCCCGATATCCCTCACCCTGAAGTGTGACTCTAATCAGAAATGATCCTCTCTGTGGCGCTTTAATACTTCATTACTTAATGACACTGAATTTGGTAAAATGATAAGAAAAGAATGGGAGGACTTTCTATTAACAAACGATTCTCTGGAAATGTCACCGTCCTTACTCTGGGAAACCGGCAAGACTGTCATCAGAGGAAAGATTATATCATACTCTTCTTATAAGAAAAAACAGGAACAGATAGCAGAAAAAACACTTGAAGAAAAAATTAAGAAACTTACGGAAGAATACGCAGCTAACCCGTCTGAACTTTTATGGAAAAAACTCCAAAATACAAAAATGTATTTGGATATCATCTTATCTAAAAAAAAACTGATTTTATTTTGCAACAATTACGATACAAAAACTGACTACAACAATAAATCAAGCAAATATTTAGCAAATCAGCTCAAACGCAACAAAGAAAATTCCTTAATAGCAGCAATTTCTGACAATTCAGGTCAAACTTTAAACTTACCTCAGGACATAAATAAGGTTTTTCATGATTACTATCAAAACCTATACTCATCAAACTTAAACCCTGACCCTGAAGATATGAAAACCTTCCTCAATAACTTAAACCTACCACAGCTCACCATAGATCAGAAAACTGTTAACCTTACAAGAACTACAAGATGCTTTGGATAGCATGTCAACAGGCAAAGCACCAGGTCCAGATGGGTTCCCTGCTGAATTCCTAAAACATTTCTGATCAATGCTGGCTCCGCTTTTTTTCAGAGTAGTAACAGAGATTAAAAATAAAGGTTACGTAGGAGGTCACATGAATACAGCAAACATTAAATTACTACTTAAACCAGACAAAAACCCCATGTTTGTCAAATTTGGCTTTGGAGAATCATTCATCCAATGGATCTCCACCCTATACTCTAAACCTAAGGCCTCAGTAACCACAAACAAAATAACATCCCAAAGCTTCACACTGCAGAGGGGAACCAGACAATGTTGCCCACTATCACCTTTGCTTTTTGCAATATTTGTTGAACCTCTCGCAGCAGCTGTTCGTCAGAACTCTGTTATTAAAGGAATCCACTCATCCATCTCATAGCACGAAAAAAATCTTTATGCGGATGATATTTTACTAGAATTAGAATCCCAATCCTCATTAGAAGAATTATTTAAACTAATAAACAGCTTCTCTAAACTATCAGACTATTCCATTAACTGGTCAAAATCATCAATCCTTCCTTTAACGAAAAATTCATGGAACCCAGTAAGCCAAAACCCACATTACCCCTCCCCCACAAATATAATTAAATATCTAGGCTTAAATATATCACCAAACTTAAATGAATTAATTAAACTGAACCTGGATCCACTGTTGGATAAAGTCACAGATGATCTGAAGAGATGGAACAATCTCCCCATCTCACTCCTTGGCAGAATAGCTTCAGTTAAAATGAAAATCTTACCTAAAATAAACTATCTGTTCTCTATGATCCACTGAAACCACCAACACAATGGTTCAAAAAAATAGATTCTGCAATTACAAAGTTCTATGCTAGGAATAAAAAACCTAAAATAAGCCTTTCAACCCCCCCAAAATTTAAAAGCGAGTGTGGGTTGGAAGCCCCTAATTTCATGCATTATTGCTTAGCAAACCAAATATTATACTCAACACACACACACACACACACACACACACACACACACACACACACACACACACACACACACACACAGTCACATTAAGGAAGGTTGCTTTCGTTATGTGGGGTGGATTAAAAAATGAATAAAGGATTGTTTTCTCCCGTTCTTCTCCTTGTTATTATCTCATTATAAAAAAGTTTAAAAATAACAGGAATTAGTGCTGGTATCGAATGGTCTTGAGGGAAAATCCCGAGTCCGGGCAGCCCGAGTCCGAGACAAGACCGAGTCAAAATGCTTCCGAGTCCGAGACGAGACCGACACCTTTCAAATTTGGTCTCGAGACCGGTCTCGACTACTACAACACTATTAATTGTCACTGACCAACCCACATTAGCAGCTTAACTCACTCAGTGCCATTGACGAGATATCTCGTCCTTTCAAATCCAAACGCTCAGTGCCATTGACGAGATATCTCGTCATTTGCGTTTTTTCACTGCATTTGCTAGAAGAAACACTGGCGCAGGTCTCCCTGTAATATCTAACCTGTCTGTGGCGTAGTGACCAAATGGTGCCCTATAGATGGCAGTGCTGCAAATTTGGATGAGAGAACAGCAGCAATGGGTCTAAAAAGCTGAGAAGAAGTGAAGTTGATGAGGGAGAAATGGCGAGTGGAGAACAGATGGTTAGCAAAAAAACAAGGATAGAGAAAACAGTGACACAGAAGACAGTTATAGAGCAGACAGTTAGAGATGAAGGTGAGAGCGAGGGCGTTGGCAGAGAAGACGATGGAAGAGAAAACGATGAGGGAAAAGACGTTGCATCAGAAAATGGTGAAGTTGAAACAACTCATGCTAGAACAAGCCATGTGTCGAGCAGGAACGTTTAGTCAGCGCTCTGCAAGCGCAGCAGAAGACGAGCAAAGACCCGGGCCAAGCGGTGACACTCGGCATGTTCCACCACACAGCCATTCTCCAAAGCAAAGTACATTTGAACAATCAGTCAGATGAATTCAGCGAACCTGATCCGGATTCATCAGATGAATGGCTGCCTTCAGGATCGACCAGTAGCAGCAGAAAGACATGAAGGAGGTAAGAACTAACTTGCTTTATAACTAAGATTGATTTGATTAGATAACTTGCTAGCTTGCATCAAAGCGATCCCCCCCTTCCCCCTCCTTCACTCCACGCCACATGAATGTAATTTTATCCCACTAGTCCCAGTACTGAGTGAATGAATTCTAAATTTTAAGATTTTGCATCCAGCAGAGAACACAGTCATCCTGTTGGCACAGCTAAAAAAGAAAAGAAAAAAGACTGCGGTAAAAAAAATACTACTTTATAGTAATTGTATATATTTGGAGGAGAAAGATAGATATATATATATATATATATATTTCTGTGTGTGTGTGTGTGTGTGTGTGTGTGTGTGTGTGTGTGTGTGTCTGGCCACGGTGTCAGTTTGGACCACTGAGCTGTAGGAAGGTCAAAACTAATCACCGGTAAAAAGCCCACTAAAACTCTGGAAAACAATCACCATTAATAAATATTATCTCCCTGGTAAAGATAGTAGCTCTAACAACTGGTAAAATGATAAACTGGTGATATTACAGCCTGTGAATGCAATACGGGGACGCACTTACTCCGCCTCTGGATCCTAGTGCCTGCTGTCCGGTGAAGCCTGTTCCATTTATCAAGGTCCGTGTGTGTTTAATAAGGCTGTGTGTCCGTGTAAAAGTCTGCATGTTTATGCCTCTGTCCATCCACTCTTTTCATTATATCTATGTCTTTTAAGGCTCTTATTAAATATTTTCGGCTGTAGTCCGTGCCTCCGCCATCTTGGATTATGTCGTCACCAAGCGCAGAATGAGTCAAATAACTGTAAAGAGGTCTTATATTAGTCTATTTTCTTTTTAAAGTGGTGTTTTTTGTGGCTTTCGACTCCAATTACATATTTGTATATAATATATTCCCTACAATATAAACAGGTTCACAATATAATTATTTTTTATAGTTTCTGTTTCCACTGTATCCAGAATAATAATAATTTTTCTCAACAAGAACTGTTGATTGATTTGTCACATGACTGTTTCAGGGTTTGAGTTTGTTTTGTTTAGTTTCACCATGTTATTTCTTGGCAGAAATGCTTTTAAATACTTGCTGTATATTGAGCTGAGATAAAAATCTTGTTTTCAAATATCGCTTGTTTACGACCAGTTTTGAATTTTTGCCTCTCTGTCGGTTTTCTTTGAAAATAGGATACAGGGTTTTTCGACGTTCATTTATTTCTCGAGGGAATTGATCATTCATGCCGCTTTCAGTTCTCGTCCTGTACTTTTAACCTGGATTTTCTGTTGAAAGTGTTCAAATTTGGCAATGATAGGGCGTGGGTGGTTACCTCTACGTGGTCCGAGACGATGGACACGGTGAAAAGTGATGTTTTTCACGGTTTCTGCCGGGATTTTCAGCTCAGACGACATGAAGTTTATCAGCAGAGCCTCTGGGTTGTCGTTGGGGGTTTCTGGAATACCTGAGAATATTACGTTGTCTCTCATACTGTGAGATTGGATATCCAGGACTGTCTCTTTAAGAAGCTTATTTTCACTTTTCAGTTCTTTTACCTCCGAGGTCACCGCAGATGAAGCCAAATGGATATCTTGATTGACTTTTTGTAAGTCCTGAATTTGTTGGTATGCAAATTCCAGGCGGGTCTTCATTTCCTTAAAGTCCTGGTGCAGTAAATCAACTACACCCAGACTCTTATTAATGGATTTTAGGACCTCTGTTTGAGATTCTGCCTCCAGATCTGATGTATCCGTAGATGAATTGTTCTTTCGACGTTTAGCAGACTTACCTGTCATGCTCGCGGCTTTAGGTCCGGATTCCATCACGTACTCAACATAATATTGGTCGATGAACTCTTTGAGGTCCTCCACTCTGGCTGGTGAGAGGGCGAGTGGTCGGCTCTTGTTTGTTGCGTGGATTTAATGGTAAGAATCGTTAATATGAGCAAGTAAACAAAGTTGGTAAACTTAGTCAAGGCAGTGAGCCGCCATGTTGAATTTTCACAGACTGTCTCAGAACATCTCGCGTGACTTACCTCCTCTCTGTGCAGCGCCCTACAAATAATTCTTGAATAACACATGATCATCCGGTCTTGGTCTTGATTCGGTCTCGGTGCATTCTGGTCTCGGGCAAGTCTTGGTCTCGAATAGTGTAGTCTTGAACACAACACTAACAATTAATTTAAGCAAATAGTATGGTATAGTGGCTTCTTTGATGGAAATATTTGTATTGATTGATAATTTAATTTTTTTTTAGTCAAGTTATTGACATATTCTTAGAAGTCCTAATTTTAGATCAAAGCTCCACAAATGGCATTACACAGTGAAGGATCTGATAAAATGTCACAGCCACTACAGGGAGCACCAAGTAGTGGCAGTACTTTTCCCCCTCTTCCTTTTTTTTCCCTTCCCCTCCCTTCTCCTTAGGTGGGCGTTTACCTTGGCTGCTGCAGATCCTTAATCAGTGGATGAGACACACCTGGGAGTGAGCTGCAGCAGGAGTCATTGGTCCTCACATAAAAGCTGCAGACAGTGTGTTTTCTGGTGTCAGACTGTTAACAACTGTAGATTTTGTTTCTCTACATTCGTAGAGGAGATGAAGAAGGTTTTTGACCACCCAGTTCAGGGAAGGGATGCAGGTCACCATCTATTGTCTATTCGCCAGGGTAACCGAAGCGTGTCAGAGTTCTCTGTGGAGTTCCGCATCTTGGCGGCAGCTAGTGGTTGGAATGGTGAGGCCCTTCAGGGAGCATTCTATACGGCGCTCCCGGACTCCATTAAGGATGAGTTAGCCACACGCGACGAAACCCGCAGTCTGGATGAGACCATCGCTCTTGCCATCCGGATAGACAACAGAATGAGAGAACGCCGCAGAGAGAAGGGCTCTCGACCCGAATCGGTCTGATCCGTTCTTGGGGGACGTCAGGACCCCCCAGCTCTGCCCCGTCTTTTACCTGAACCAGAACCCATGCAGCTTGGCCGCACCCTGCTTTCCCTTCAGGAGAGACAACATCGACGGGACACCAACAAGTGCATGTATTGTGGTAAACCAGGACACTTCATTGCAGCCTGCCCAATGAAGTCAGGAAAAGACCAGGCTCACCAGTAGTAGGGGAGGTACTGGTGAGCCAAGCCACATCTTTAGGAAGCCCTCCTCATCTGCAAGTCTCTGCTTCTCTTTGCTGGCGATCTAGCTCAGTCTCCATCCAGACCCTCATTGATTCAGGAGCTGAGGAAAATTTTCTGGACAGTCGGTTAGCCCAGCAGTTAAAGATTCCATTGGTTCCACTGAAGACCCCTCTTTAGGTATGTGCCCTTAATTGATCTCATTCCTGGTGCCACTCTTCCTTCCAGTCGCCTTTATAATCTCACTAGACCAGAACAAGTGGCTATGGAGTCCTACATTAGAGACTCCTTGGCCGCAGGGATCATCAGACCATCATCTTCACCCGTTGCAGCTGGTTTTTTCTTCGTGGACAAGAAGGACAAGACTCTCCGTTCATGCATTGACTTCCGCAGAATGAATGATATCACCATTAAGAACTCTCACCCTCTGCCACTGATCAACTCTGCTTTTACTGCACTTCATGATGCCACCATCTTCACCAAGTTGGATCTTCGGAATGCCTATCACCTCATACGCATCGTCAGGGAGATGAGTGGAAGACGGCTTTTAATACCCCCTTAGGACATTTTGAGTATCTTGTCATGCCCTTTGGCCTTACCAGCGCCCCAGCGGTTTTCCAATATCTCATCAACGATGTTCTTCGGGATATGATTAATCGGTTCGTCTTTGTTTATATCGACGACATTCTAATCTATTCCAGGAATAAGGTGGAACATACTCACCATGTTCGTCAGGTTTTGGAACGCCTCCTGAAGAATCGTCTGTTCGTCAAAGCCGAAAAATGTGAGTTCCACGCTTTCACAGTTTCTTTCCTCGGTTTTATCATTGCCCCGGGGGAGGTAAAGATGGACCCGAAGAAGGTTTCTGCTGTTGAATACTGGCCCACACCCTAGGATAGGAAGCAGTTGCAGCGGTTCTTAGGTTTTGCTAATTTCTATCGCAGGTTCAATAGAAATTATAGCAAGATTGCTGTTCCATTAATCTCTCTCACATCTGTCAATAGGCCATTCTCGTGGACCTCTGAGGTGGATCGTGCTTTTCTGGATCTAAAGCAACATTTTGTCTCTGCCCCCATTCTGACCCAACCTGACCCCAGTTTGCAGTTTGTGGTAGAGGTGGATGCATATGATACGGGAGTTGGAGCAGTTCTGTCCCAGCGTTCCCCTGTGGACCAAAAGCTACACCCCTGTGCATTTTTCTCCCGTCGCCTCTCCTCTGCGGAAAGAAATTATGACGTGGCTAACCGTGAATTGCTGGCAGTGAAACTGGCTCTTGAAGAATGGCGGCACTGGTTGGAAGGAGCAGAACAACCATTCATCGTTTGGACTGACCACAGAAATTTAGAGTACATTCGCTCCGCTAAGAGACTCAACGCCCGTCAAGCCTGCTGGACTCTCTTCTTTGGAAGGTTTAAGTTTACTCTGTCATACCGTCCTGGATCCAAAAATATCAAGCCGGATGCCCTGTCCCGACAGTTTGCGGCAGGGGAATCTGCTGGTGAACCCGAGCCGATTCTCCCCAAGTATTGTGTGGTGGCATCCTGGACATGGGAGATTGAGTCAAGGGTGCAAGAGGCGCTGGAGCTTCACCCTGATCCAGGTAACGGACCACCAAATCTACTGTACGTACCTGACTCTGTTCGTTCTCAGGTTCTTGTCTGGGCCCATTCCTCTCGGCTTACATGTCACCCTGGTACCGCACGCACTCTGGAGGTGTTGAAAAAGAAGTTCTGGTGGCCGTCCTTGGACAAAGACACCCGTGAGTTTGTTGCCGCCTGCTCTGTTTGTTCTGCTAATAAAACCTCCAATAAGCCTACGGCGGGGTTGCTCCAGCCCCTGCCTGTGCCTCATCGGCCCTGGTCCCATATCGCCATTGACTTTGTTACTGGTCTACCACCGTCCCAAGGTAACACGACCATTCTTACAATTGTTGATCGATTTTCAAAGGCTGCTCATTTTGTTGCCATCCCCAAGCTTCTCTCTGCTAGGGAGACAGCGGATCTCCTCATCCTGCATGTCTTCAGACTCCATGGCATTCCAGTGGATATTGTTTCGGATCGTGGGCCCCAGTTTACTTCGGAGGTTTGGCGGTCATTCTGTTCTGCTTTGGGAGTTAAGGTCAGTCTCTCCTCTGGATTCCATCCCCAGTCCAATGGCCAGACGGAGAGAACTAATCAGTCACTTGAGACCTATCTAAGATGCATGACCTCTGACAACCTCACTGCATGGAGTAACGTCTTGCCCTGGGTCGAATATGCGAATAACTCCCTGGCTAATTCTTCTTCCGGCCTCTCTCCTTTTCAGTGTTCCCTGGGCTACCAACCACCCTTGTTCCCATCTCAGGAAGGGGAGATTGCCATCCCTTCTTTGCAATCCTTCCTGAGACGCTGTGAGAGGACCTGGAAGAGAGCGAGAACCTCTTTATTAAAGGCTGGTCGTAGAATGGCACAACAGGCCAATCGCTATCGCTCTCCTGCCCCAGGCTATGTACCAGGTCAGAGAGTTTGGCTTCAGGCTAAGGACCTGCCTTTAAGGGTTGAATCTAGGAAGTTGGCTCCCCGTTTTGTTGGACCCTTTTTTATTGAACGTTTAGTTGGTCCCAGTGCCGTCCGTCTTAATCTTCCCTCCTCTATGAGGATCCACCCTACTTTTCACGTGTCACAGATAAAGCCTACTAGGGAGAGTCCCTTGGGCCCCCCAGTCCGTCCCCCTCCTCCTCCAAGGATGGTGGATGAGGCCCCGGTGTACACTGTCCGACGGCTGATTGACGTTCGTCGGCGGGGACGTGGCCTCCAACATCTGGTCGACTGGGAAGGGTATGGTCCGGAAGAACGCAGCTGGGTACCGCGACGAGCCATTCTAGATGACACTCTTGTTAGAGACTTCCACCGCCGTCGGCCGGACCGGATGCCTTGTGCACCAGGTGGTGCATCTAGGAGGGGGGTTACTGTCACAGCCACTACAGGGAGCACCAAGTAGTGGCAGTACTTTTCCCCCTCTTCCTTTTTTTTTCCTTCCCCTCCCTTCTCCTTAGGTGGGCGTTTACCTTGGCTGCTGCAGATCCTTAATCAGTGGATGAGACACACCTGGGAGTGAGCACTTTGGTGTTTGATTTGCTCACAGGTTCCAGTGAGTTTTGATTTCTGGTTATTGTTCACTGGTATTAAATGTTGTAAGAATTGTGTTACAATAAAAATAGTTTTGGAAAATATTGATATTGTTTTTTTTCTTTCCGCATTAATGAACACATTTGGATAATGTTCTTAAACAACTGAATATTTTCATTTTTCCTTATTGTACATTATATTAACTGACATCAATGCCTTTAATTGTAAAACAATATATTTTCCATTTGGTCTGTATTTCCATCACAAGTTTGGTCTTAAATTTTCTTAAGGTGGTATTAAAAAGTCTTAAATATATATTATTATATTCTTCCTACCTGTAGTCACCCTGTATTTATCATCATCATGCTTGTAACCTATGTGAATAGATGCTTGTAAAATAAAAATGTACACATTGTAAACATTGTTTTTTTACCATTTAAACTTTTAATAAACCTCAATTTCAGATGCACTCCTGGCAAACCAACATATTTAATTTAATAAATCATATTTTTTAATATTAATTATCCTTTGTTCCTCTACAAAATGCATTTGTCACACATACATAGCAGAGAACAGAGAGTGACAGTGAGGAGGTCATAAACTGATAAATATTTTCACCCTCATGGACCACATGGTCAGAATGCTCTGCCAGATGTGCTCCAGTGTTTAAGTCGTGTCATTACTACAGTTCTTCAATCACTTTCTAGCATAGATGGCCACAGACAGAGCGATGCCACCAATGGCTACTGCAGTGGCACCAAGCAGCCACTTCCAGCTCCAACCCCATGCTGACTTGGCCTGATGTTTGTGGGTGCTGGACGGGTTCTCCAACATCTTCTCATCCATGGCCTGATGTTTGTGGGTGCTGGACGGGTCCTCCAACATCTTCTCATCCATGGCCTGATGTTTGTGGGTGCTGGACGGGTCCTCCAACATCTTCTCATCCATGGCCTGATGTTTGTGGGTGCTGGGCGGGTCCTCCAACATCTTCTCATCCATGGCCTGATGTTTGTGGGTGCTGGACGGGTCCTCCAACATCTTCTCATCCATGGCCTGATGTTTGTGGGTGCTGGACGGGTCCTCCAACATCTTCTCATCCATGGCCTGATGTTTGTGGGTGCTGGACGGGTCCTCCAACATCTTCTCATCCATGGCCTGATGTTTGTGGGTGCTGGACGGGTCCTCCAACATCTTCTCAACCATGGCCTGATGTTTGTGGGTGCTGGACTGGTCCTCCAACATCTTCTCATCCATGGCCTGATGTTTGTGGGTGCTGGACGGGTCCTCCAACATCTTCTCATCCATGGCCTGCTTTGCTGCTTCATGCTCACGGTGCTTTTTCATCATCGTGGAGAGCTCATCGTGGACCATTTTGTTGCGTGGCTCCAGCTCCAGGGCCTTCCGTAGTGTTTGAATGGCCTCTGAGTATTTATCCTGCAACGCCAGAACCTTGCCCTTGTGAAAAAGTGCTTTCACATTTTTGGGCTGATACATCAGCGCTTCACTGCTGCACGTTAGCGCTGCATCATAGTCTTCTAGTTTCAGCATAGAAGCAGCCATGTTGTTCAAACATTTCACTTTCATTTCCATCAGCTTGTTCTCCTCTTCAGACCTAAGATCATCTTTAGAAATGGACTCTGTTATTTCCATGGCAGTGCTATATTTGAAGATGGCGTAGTTGTAGGCTCTGCACCGATAAAGGACATTGCCTTGCTCCTTCTTGCAGGTGGCCAGAGCAATCTTCTCAGTGGGGGACAGCAGCTTCAGGTCTGGAGCATCAGTAGCTTCTAGCAGCTGCACCTCAAGTGACAGATCAGCCTTTGAAGGAATCTCAGGGTAAAGATTTCCACGGAAACCATTTGCATATTTTCCATCTGTCTTGATGACCGCGTTCTCTCCCATTCCCATGAGTTGCACCGCCGCATCCAGTGCCGGGATCACTTCTCTGTGTCCCAAAGTGAACCAGAACTCCGACAGCTCCTCGACCAGCGTCCCATCCAACAGACGTGTTTTTAGATTAATCTTCACAGTCTGTCCAAGCTCCGGCCAACTGTCTCTTCCTCCTCCAGGCTGCAGCACCTTTTTCATTAGCGAACCATTTCCCATGATATCTAACCACTCATCAGCAGGTGGTTGGGGGTCAGTTTCTATCCTCATGGAATGATCCATGTCAATCTTATTCCCACTCTTCACGACTGGTGCACTGTCACTGCTTTGGTAAACAACCTGAACCACAAGGAAACGTATTATAAGTACTACTAAAACAAACTAGATTACCATTATTAGCTGGCAGCTTCTGAGCAGGGTTGGTGTCAGTAATAATTGTAATCATGTAATTGATAATTAATTACAAAGATGCTGTAGTTATAATTGTAATTGTAATTGAATTTTTTTTTTTGCTGTTGTAATCTCATTAAATTTTAGTTGAGGTTAGATCATTTTAAAAATGTATTTTACAACTGACTTAAGACCGTTATCATATGAGATGCTAACAGAAAGCTAATACAAGATGAAGGTTAACTTTTTTTTTTTTTTTTTGTTTCTCATGAAAACGGGTCCTAAATTAGCTGTAAAATACACTAAAAACAAATATGTATCATCTAATTACTTTCCTTTCTCTTGGTTATCTTAAGACTTCCTAATCAATGAAAATATAGATTTTAATATTTTTGGTGTGGGTATCTGTGCCATTTTTATTAAAATGTGGGAAAGCTTGATATGGAACATATTTTAATTGTTTACTACATACTGTATGTGTAGAACTGTAACATGGCTCCCCAGTTTTGTTTTCTGTTTTGTTTTTGAAACTTTTTACTGACAACTTATAATTGATAGTTTTTAGAGAATTTGCATGGCAATTACAATTGACAAAGTCAATTCTCTAAACTCAATTACATTTTAATTACAATTATGACAGTAACATATTTTTAAAATTATATTTATGATTACGCCATAATTGTAATTAATTATCAATTGCGTGATTACAATTATAATTGACCCCAACCTTGCTTCTGAGTCTCTATTGAAGTGTCACACAAGTCCAGACATGGGACACTGGTGCCACAGGAGCCACAAGCAGCCTTTGGTCTAATTTTGTGCTGCCATTAGCATAAACATACAAAATGACATAAATACACAAAACAATAGCAAAACAATGCAAAAAATTACTCTTAAAACACACAAAAAGACTATTAAAATACACACACAAAAATGACACAACAAACAAAATGATAACCAAAACACAGAAAAATATACAGGATTACATAAAACAAATACCAAAATAAACAAAAATATATAACGTACACAAAGACAACAATAACATAAACTGGGAGAAAAATTATACAATATTACTGAAAGAAACATACTAAATTACAGAATGATACACAAAATAATATAAAAACAACAGATTCATATATTAAAACACAACAAAGACATATTAAAGGAGAGAAGAATCAGAATCATTAAGCACAACACTTGTTGTTAGATTGTCCTTTGTGCCAATAGATGGTTGTAACATGAGATTTACCGTTTAAGAGTAGCTTAGTATTAGTGTCTCATCTGTGGGAAGGATGTTAATTCTGGGACGTATTAGTCTTTCTTTGAATCAGGGGCTGTTCCAGATGTTTCCTATTCTCTCCTATCTGCAGCTTTGGGCTTTTACACTCGGTCTGTTTATTCTCTCCTGAGGAAGTATCTGCTCTATGAGCTCTGGGTTTTTAGTTCTGCCTTTTAGTCTCTTTTTTAGAGTTCTACTTTTTGCTGTTCCTTTGATGTTCTCTGATGTGGAGTTCTTCCCCAGCATATCAACGGTTGTTCTAAACTCCTCAGTAACCACGGTTACATGATGTTTTTTTTAATACGGAATTAGTTTTTCTGCATTAAGTCATTTGGAATTAAAGTCTTGTGCTTCATGTTTACATGGTAATAGTAATTCCTGAACTGACGTTTACATGGAAAACCTGTTTATTTGGCTTTAGTTAATTCCACTTAAGCCTGGGGGTTGGGAAGGCTCTGATTGGACAGGGGGCAAACATGACGTATCACGTCGATAATGTCTATCGGGAGAAACACACAACCAACATTTTATTGTTGGTTGTAACACAGAAGACCACACATGAGAAGTGTTTTCACCTTTATTTTTATTGTTGTTTTGAAGCAACAGCTCAACAGTAACACACTTTGGTCCACGGAGCAGAAGAGATAGAAACTAATCACCAGTAAATAAAGTCCAGTAAAACTCTGTGAAACAAAAACCAGGAATAAATAGTTGCTTCCTGGTAAAGATAGTAGCTGTAACTGTGGTGAAGGGTTCTAATGAAAGGATCTTTGTTATTGTGAGTAATTATTGTGATGAGGAATATACCAAGTTTCTTTGGTGCTGTGAACTTCGTCAGGAGTCAGCTTCACCACATATCCAGCTGCCTCTAGCTTTGACATTTGTTCACAGTATGAGCTTGCTTTGTCCAGATCTTTGGATAGTCGAGATTCAATGTTACGGAGTCTTGACATTACTGCCGTTTGAGGAATATTCTGTGGCCGGTTGGTAGATTTAAAGGAGTTAATAATTGTTAGCAATTGCCGACAACGCCACCTAGTGTAAGCACTAGGACTTAATTTATATAAGGCAGGTTCGTTTTTACAGGGAATGAGCAGTGGAACCAGAGATCAATAACGTGATTAATTTATTATAACAAAACATTAAAATACATGGCCTAATTCTAAAAAGAGTCTAAAGAGATAACAGATTAAAAATAGAGGCTGAGCCTGGACGGGAGGCGCAGCCGCCACTGCGCTGCTCTGGGTGTCGAGTCTCCGGCCCTCGGCCCCGCTTCCCCGTTGGGCTGGCCCTGGTGTCCAGTCCTGGCGCTGCTCGCTCACTCGGTTACCGCGTCAGCTCCTCGCCGCCAACCCTGGTTCCGCCGTTCCCTCCTCACGCTTCGCTGTCGCTCGGTCCGACCCTAGCGGACACAACACAGCTGCCAGTGGGAGAGAAGTGATCCTGGCTCCGCGTGCCTCCCCCCCAGGTGTGCGACTCACCGCGTCTGGGCGGCGCTCGAATGCAACCGCCCAGTATAGAGTAAACAGGCCTTGAATGTCACACTCCACCGCGTCTCCGCGTTCCACGTCCTGGCGCTGCTCACTCGCTCTGCCTCCGTCGCCGCGCCCGTTCCTCGTCCTGGCGCTGCTCACTCGCTCTCCCTCCGTCACCGCATCCGTTCCTCGCCTCCGACCCAGGTTCCGCCGTTCCCTCCTCACGCTTCGCTGGCGCTCGGTCCGGTCCTAGTAGACCTGCCGATGGCTGTTGCTGCCACCACTCACACACACATTGTCTCGCTGCCGATGTCCTTTTAATCCCTCATATGAGGGCCAGTTACGGCCCTGCACAGCTGCGCTGATTACCAGCAGCTGTCCAAAAGGTAGTGGGTTGGCCTATGCTGATTAACAAAAAAAAGTTTAACAAAAACACAGCAAACACACAACACAACTGCAAATAAGGAGCTAAAACAAATCAAAATACATTATAATGGCCACATGCCCACACCCCCCCGCACTTTAATGGTGCCAGTCCCTGGACCAACAACTTAGTTCCTATAACGAGCGGGGCATTGTCCTCTGGTGGTGCGAGTGGATTGACGGGGTAATTGTTCAGGTTCGACATTAACTGTAGGATAATACAACATTATTGGCAGCTGAGGTGTTTCAGTCTCAGTTCGTGGTGGCTCAATAGGCAAATCGTTGGTCGGAGCAATGCAAGGTTTAAGTGCATTTCTGTGCAAGGTTCTTTCTTTACCCCCTTTTTCTGGTTTAACACGGTAAACTAAACCTGAATCGCCGACAAGGTCAACAATCACGTGGGGCTGACGCTTCCACCAACTGTGGAGTTTACCATGGTCTTGCCTGTCCCTATCTCGTACCCACACACGTTCACCGGGAAGAAGGGCATTTGCTTTGGCTCTTTGATCATAGTATTTTTTCTCATCTCTCGCTGCATCGGTCATTTTCTTACGGGCCAAATCGTAAGCATGCAAGAGCTTTTTGTGATGTTCGGAAACCCATCCCTGCAAGTCCTGACGTGGGTGGTCATCTAAAACTCCTAGGTTAACATCCACAGGCAGCCTAAGGTGGCGACCGAACATCAGATACGATGGGGTAAACCCAGTTGCACTGTGGACCACATTGTTGTAAGCATGTAATAGCTCGGGAAGGTGCTCTGGCCACCTACTCTGTTTCTCAAACTCAAGAGTACGGAGCATATTCAGCAGAGTTTGATTCATTCTCTCAGCGCGGCCATTACCCGCAGGGTGGTAAGGAGTAGTGCGACTTTTGGAGATGCCATACATACTACATAACTGTTTCATGAGCTCTGATTCAAAATTTGGTCCCTGATCAGAATGAAAACGTGATGGGCAGCCAAATGGTTGAATTATGGTAGACCAAATTACACGGACTGTAGTCTTGGCAGTTTGATCACGAGTGGCAACAGCCCATGAGTAGCGCGTGAACATGTCAGTCATAACCAATATGTTCTGATATAGATCATTGGGACGACGCAACGAGAGAAAATCTAGGGCAACAACCTCAAGAGGATACGATACCTCTATCGGCTTTAATGGGGCCCTAGGTTCAGCTCTGTCTTTTTGAAGGTTACACACGACACACCCTATTTGAAAACTTTGTACCTCTTTTTCCATGCCTGGCCAGAAGAAATGGCGCCTTATGTGAGCAAGAGTCCGTTCCGTGCCCGCATGAGCTGTAGCTTCATGGCATTTCTTCCATACGTCCTGGTGGCTTAGATCTGGACAGACAATTTGATAACGGGGCTCACACGCATGAGAGTCAAACAGTTTTCTGCAGAGGACCCCCTGGTACAGGCAAAGTCTCTTTCGGTGTTGCAGCAACTGCTTAGCAGTGGCTGGTAGCGCTTCCCTTTCAAGCTTGCTGGGCATTGTGTCTTTTTCCACATACCTTCGTACAGTCTGAATGTTTGTGTCTACCTCCTGCAGGGCTTTCCAGTCCTCTCCGAACGCTGATTCAGATGCACCCTCCTGGTCAGAGGCCGTTGTGACAGCGACAACAGTTGCAACGTGGGTAGGGCCACTTTTCC
Source organism: Gouania willdenowi (assembly GCF_900634775.1). NCBI lineage: Eukaryota > Metazoa > Chordata > Actinopteri > Blenniiformes > Gobiesocidae > Gouania > Gouania willdenowi. The sequence goes on from NW_021145177.1 coordinate 102,640, forward strand.
ACTGCGTAGAAACTGTGGGGAACCTGGACAGTGCATCTGCATTCACATTTTCACGGCCAGCTCGGTACTTCACTTCAAAATCGAACGAGGCCATCTGGGCAACCCACCGCTGTTCTACAGCCCCAAGCTTAGCAGTCTGTAAGTGGGCTACAGGATTATTATCAGTGAATACCATAAATTTAGCTCCAGTGAGATAGTCCTTAAATTTTTCAGTGATTGCCCATTTTAGTGCCAATAGCTCAAGTTTGAATGAGCTGTAATTAGAGTCATTTTTCTCTGCGGGGTGTAAACTACGACTCGCATAAGCAATAACGCGCTCTTTTCCATCCTGAGTTTGGGCTAACACTGCACCAAGCCCGCTGTGGCTTGCGTCCGTGTACAAACTGAAGGGCTTTGTGTAGTCCGCATAGGCTAAAACTGGAGCTTTAGTTAGAGCCTCTTTTAGTTGGGCGAATGCAGCATGACACTCTGGAGTCCAATCAATTGCTTTTGTAGAAGATCTTTTATCACTTTGTGGGATGCCGATTAGCAAAGAATTTAACGGGCGAGCCATTTTTGCAAATCCCTGAATGAATCGTCTATAGTAGCCGGCCAGGCCTAAGAACGACCTCACCTCTCGTACAGATGTCGGAACAGGCCACGCTGTCACTGCAGTTACCTTCTCTGGGTCAGGCATTACACCAGCCTGGTTGACGACGTGACCCAAAAACTGTACTTCCTGCTGAAGGAGTTTACATTTGTCTGGCCTCAGCTTCAGTCCATGTTTCCAGAGTCGTTCGAAGACCTCTTCCAGATCCTGCAGATGAGTTTCAAAATCGGGTGAGTACACAATTATATCATCAAGATAGACAAGCAAGGACTCCGTGATTTGGCCGCTTAGACACTGCTGCATTAATCTCTGAAATGTTGCGGGCGCATTACAGAGACCAAATGGCATGCGCTGGAATTCAAACAAGCCTACAGGTGTAGTGAAGGCCGTCTTTTCTCTATCCCTGGGGTCTACCTCCACCTGCCAGTACCCACTTGAGAGATCCAATGTGGAGAACCACTCTGCCTTGGAGAGAGAGGTGAGTGTCTCCTCGATCCTGGGAAGAGGAAAAGCATCTTTGTGAGTGACAGAATTTAACTTTCTGTAATCAACACAGAATCTCCAGCTCCCGTCCTTCTTTTTAACCATGACGATGGGTGCGGCCCAGGGGCTAGAGCTCTCGGTTATCACATCTCTGTCCAACATGTCTGCAAGTAGCGACCTCATCTCTTTATACATGAGTGGTGGCAATGGTCTGAATCGCTCCCTTATAGGGGCTGCATCACCCGTTGGAATGGTGTGCGTGACAGCGTCCGTCCTACCAAAGTCCTCCTCATGTTTAGAAAACACTTTTTCCCAGTTTTGCAAGACTGTAGTCAGCTTACTAGTTTGGTCTGGTGTCAAGTTTGTTCCATCTACCAGTTTTGGCACATCAAAGCGGTGTTTGTTCTCATAGTCATCGGTTGCCTCTACCAACCCAACTTCTACCTCTCCGTTGTTATTGGGGGTCAGGTCAACATCACGGCCACCATGGACATCAGCGTCATCAACTTGGTACAGGCGGCCGATCTTCTGGTAGCGTCCTAGAGTGATGGAGGAGTTACTCAAATTTCTCAAACGGACAAGGATCCTACCATTCTTGACGACAGCAAGTGTGCGGGCCACAGCGACAGCGTTCGGCTCGTCAAGGGCTTCAACCAGGCCACAGTAGTTCCTCCCTGACGGCCCAGCTCGAGCCCGTCCCCAGGCAATGATCTCACTCCGAGCGGGGATCCTGACTCCTCGTCTCTGAGCTGGCCAGATATATCCTTTAAATCCATCCTCTGTACTGACAGCAGTTCTCCGGCAGAGGGCGAAGGCTTCTCTCCACGCCTGTTGGGACCCTGGACTTTGGCAAGAAAAAGAGAGAGGCTTCTCGGGGTTATGGAAGACTGTATCCCAACATGGCTTAATTACATTCATGCCAATAATAAAAGGATTACTGGAACATTCATCGGTCACAACAAAAACTCCTTTTTGGTCAATGTCCACACCCTCTATTTTAAAATCCATTAGTGCGTACCCTATACAGGGGATCTTAAGGCCATTTGCCGCCTTCAGCTTTATATACGAAGGCACATTGTTAACATCATAGTGAGAAAAATGTTTCAAAAAAAGACTCTGCTGGATCAGAGTGACTTGTGACCCAGTGTCCAAAAGCCCTCCCATGTTAACTCCTCCCACTAACACATCCACATAGGGGCAATTTCCCACCAGAGCTGTAGCGGCCCTTTGGTCTTCTCTCAGACCAGACCCCACTGCATGGACCTCAACAGTAGGGTGGCTTAGTTTAAAGCTGGTCGAGGCATGCGGGATGCTCTACAAAACCTAGCAATGTGACCTGACTGATTGCAATTCCTACAAATAGGCCTACCTCCCTCATCCCAACGATTACTGGAGTGGGGCTGCAGGTACCCCTCTGAGGTACAAGGCTCAGGGGCGCTGCCGCGGCGTCCTGGCATGTGTGTCGGGCTAGCTGGTCTTAGCTCCCTGATGAGCTCACGAGCAAAGTCCTTCATTTGGTCCCTCAACTCCTCCACAATCTCCTTTTTTAACTCCTGCTTCCATGAGTCATTCTGTGGATTAGATCTGGAGTGATTAGGGTCCCTTACCACGGCACACGTTGCTTCACTTTGCCTCGGACTTCGTGTTCCCTCCTCCAGGAGGGCCTCCTGTTGTAAGGCACTGAAGGTCATTTCAGGGTCTAATCGCAAGGCTCTCCTTAATGCTCTCAGCAAGGCGCCATCCTCCAGGCCAAGCATGAACTGGTCCCTCAAGTGGGTGTCAGTGGGCGCTCCATCCTCATCCTGCTGATGTAACTTACGATATAGTTCCCTTAAGCGCAAAGCATACGCTTGAATGGACTGGCCTGGTTTCTGCACACAGCCAAAAAATTGAGATCGTAAAACACACAGGGGGATTTCTTTTACATAGAGTCTATCCAACACAGTAAAAATTTTTGCAGCCCTGTCACGCTCATCCTCTGCCAGAACATTAATTTGCCGTTTAGGCAGCCCAGACAATGCGCCAATTAAAATTGTAACTTTTTGGGGTTCATTTAAATTATTAGCATCTAAAAGACCTTGCATTTGCTCCTTCCAGTCCAAATACTTTAAATTGCCTTCTTGGCCTTCAAATTTGGGCACCCATGGGGCCCCAGGATAGATTGGCATCATCATGTTTGATTAAAATCTGAAAGCTAACAGTCCAGAAAAAATTTTTTTTTTTTTTTTTTTTTACAAAACGTATTAATCTCTGGATAAAACACTGCTCACGATCCTATAGTCCTGTCGCCATCGCCAAAAATCTGTGGCCGGTTGGTAGATTTAAAGGAGTTAATAATTGTTAGCAATTGCCGACAACGCCACCTAGTGTAAGCACTAGGACTTAATTTATATAAGGCAGGTTCGTTTTTACAGGGAATGAGCAGTGGAACCAGAGATCAATAACGTGATTAATTTATTATAACAAAACATTAAAATACATGGCCTAATTCTAAAAAGAGTCTAAAGAGATAACAGATTAAAAATAGAGGCTGAGCCTGGACGGGAGGCGCAGCCGCCACTGCGCTGCTCTGGGTGTCGAGTCTCCGGCCCTCGGCCCCGCTTCCCCGTTGGGCTGGCCCTGGTGTCCAGTCCTGGCGCTGCTCGCTCACTCGGTTACCGCGTCAGCTCCTCGCCGCCAACCCTGGTTCCGCCGTTCCCTCCTCACGCTTCGCTGTCGCTCGGTCCGACCCTAGCGGACACAACACAGCTGCCAGTGGGAGAGAAGTGATCCTGGCTCCGCGTGCCTCCCCCCCAGGTGTGCGACTCACCGCGTCTGGGCGGCGCTCGAATGCAACCGCCCAGTATAGAGTAAACAGGCCTTGAATGTCACACTCCACCGCGTCTCCGCGTTCCACGTCCTGGCGCTGCTCACTCGCTCTGCCTCCGTCGCCGCGCCCGTTCCTCGTCCTGGCGCTGCTCACTCGCTCTCCCTCCGTCACCGCATCCGTTCCTCGCCTCCGACCCAGGTTCCGCCGTTCCCTCCTCACGCTTCGCTGGCGCTCGGTCCGGTCCTAGTAGACCTGCCGATGGCTGTTGCTGCCACCACTCACACACACATTGTCTCGCTGCCGATGTCCTTTTAATCCCTCATATGAGGGCCAGTTACGGCCCTGCACAGCTGCGCTGATTACCAGCAGCTGTCCAAAAGGTAGTGGGTTGGCCTATGCTGATTAACAAAAAAAAGTTTAACAAAAACACAGCAAACACACAACACAACTGCAAATAAGGAGCTAAAACAAATCAAAATACATTATAATGGCCACATGCCCACAATTCAGAATGGGTGAGTTTGCTTACCTGGCATACATGGCGTTTGAAGCGACTGGAATATTCTGCTGGCAGTTTGTTAAGGAGCCGATCTACATGTGAATCACAGAGAAGTTCAGCGTGTCATTGCCACAAGTCACACATGTACAGAACAACCGGAATGAACCTAAAGCGGATTTAAGTTTTGTTAACTGTTTACAAAAAAGAGGAATTATTTTATGATTTAAAAACAGAACAAACCAGCCACGTAATTTGGAATTAAGGTAAATTTGGAATTAAATCGCACCAATGTTTGTGTGATTTGTGTGTGTGTGCGCTCGTGTGCGTGTGTGAGATACTTTTTTATTTTAGTTTTATCAGCCTAATCAGTGATTAAATGTGCTTTATATATAGACTTAACTTGTACACAATGGTGGTAATAGTTTAAAGATAAAGTCTGGTCTGTAATGGAGTGAGGCTGGATTAATTACATTTAAACTGGGGTTAAAGTCATTTATCACATCTATTTAAATTTGTTTGATTTATTTTAACGTACTTGTACTTTTTGTGTTAGTGTATGTGTGTTTTGTTCTTTGTCCTATTAGCATACCTTAACCTAATAATGCAAATAAAACAAGTTAATTATTGAATAGTTGTAAATTGTGCTATAATACATACTAATGCTATACTATCATTATCATTTCATCAGAAAACATCAAACAATGACAGGCTTCATGATGTTAAAGACATGAAGTAACCACAGAGAGAAGCTGTGACTGAGAACATCCTCTACATCAGAGGTCTCATTCTCGCAGCCCACGGGAAGATAATTTGTGGCAATGACAATGTGAAAATGTAATGTTAGTGAGGCCGTGTGTTTTATACTGTAATGTAATGACGTGACTCGAGCCGTTATCAAAGATTTTGAGCCTTTAATGGAAGTCCTTAAAACATTATGCACCCCCTCATTCTCTGCTGACGCCCACCCTTCCCCAGCCTCCCAGCCAATCAACACGCAGAACACATGTAAACAAAGACGAACATTGGCAGAGAAAGCTGCACGTAACGATGCTTCAAATTCCATGGGAAACCACAACACCTGTTAAACATTGAATAAACTACACGTGGAACATAACTCAGTAACATAGGACCTAGTCTGTTACAATATGAATGGCACTTTAGAGCATTGTGCGTTGACAAGGTCACCAAGGGAAGCACACCACCGATAGAGCCACCCACCCAGCCAGCTCGCACCTGCCGTCTCGCTTCCGAGGCTGGGGGCTCATAGGGGACCTACTCGCCTCGGTTATCGTCAACAAAACATCGGTGTTGGCTGGAACGTACAGCTGATTCCATGGGGTTATTATAGAAAATAAATGACTCTGTGGTTGTGTCCCATGGTTTCTATCGGCTATAATTGGCTAATGTCTTACTGTCCCGACGGATAGTAAACGCCCCACTGGCGATTGCTTTTTTTCCGCCCTCTATCTCGGGACTATCTACCATCTACAAATGTCATGATGTTCATGTCATCACGAAATACATGAACATTGAGCACAAAAAGAAAGAGTGGTTCATTATCCACCTTGTTGTTGCCAGAAGAAAAAGCGTAAATGACGTTCTCCATGCGTCTGGTTGGCTAAACACGTGACTTTAACTGTATTGCTTGAAAAAAAAAATAATAAAAATTACTGGGAGAGCGACAGCAATTAGCTGACGTCATGTCATGTTGCATTTTCTGCAGATACACTTTTTAAGTTTTTGGTTGAAATGTCATGACAGAAATTAAGATAATTAATTTAACAAAATAACCAAAGAATGACGGGCAGTGCTGACCCTAACCTCTCTGGTGCCCTAGGCCCAATTTTCTTTTGGCCCCTTTATATTTTTTATACCACGTATTTGACATTTACATTATTGTTATATTATTATTATCAGAATCATTTCTAACACTTACATAGTGGTCTTCACCATATCCACAAAGATGCTTTACATGAGGAGAAAACATGAGCAAAATTACTTTTTTGACATTTTATTTACTTGCGATAAAAAAGTTTCACATACACATATAAAAAAACACAAACAAGTAAATAAAAGCTAATTTAAATATCTTAGTATTGAATATTAATATAGTAAAGCATTGCACAAAAACAAGATACAGATTAAAGATAGATAGATAGTGGTGGGTTGGCTCATCAAATATTATTTTTAATATAAATACTTGTGACTACAATGTTTTACTATATTTCATTATGTAAAAAGATGCAAAACTTCCAGATTTAATATAATCTTACTTAAATTGCAGTAATGAACACACATTAATTTACACAATTACAGTTCACAGAAGTATTACACAAAGAAACTATTTATTAAAATAGTGTTATTTTCTGGTGGTGATTTATAAACAGCTTTAACCAACACAAGCTAAAAAAAACCATTCATTCTATGGAAGAGATTTATCTCAGAAATATTCACTAATACATACGGAGCCCTGGAGGTGATATGGATAAAAAAAATTGTATCTGGCACTGTAACTTAATTATCTCGTAGTGTAACTTACTTATTATCTCACACTGTGAGTTACAGAGACTGGTTCTGGGTCAGAGTTTATCACAATGACATCATCCACAGTGCTGGATATTCATCTGTTTATTGATTTTTACTTTGAAAGTGAGTCTAAATATAAAGACATTAATGATTTGTTTGCTAGTTGGCACAACTTTAACATGAGTGACAGACAGATAAAGATGATACTTTAGTTCTAGAGGACACAGTCGTCATAAAGCATAGCTTAGAGTCCTGGTTGAATTCATTAACAACAACTACAATACTACGGTAACTTCATGGATACCTGTGGATAATAATAATATTAATGTATTAGATTTTATTTAGTGCTTTTCATAGACACTCAAAGCTCTTTACATTGATGTGCATCATTCTTTCACTCCACACACAGTGGTGGTAAGCTACTATTGTAGCCACAGCTGCCCTGGGGCAGACTGACAGAAGTGAGGCTACCATAGTGAACCATCGGTCCCTCTGACCACCACCAACACTCACTCACACACTACATTCATACGATGGATGTACATGGACTTGAAAATGGTTGTATTAGAGTTTTTCAGCGTTTCCTCGTCCCTACAGATGCAGACAATAGCCTTGATAGTTACTGACCCTCAAAGTAACACCACCAGTAATGTTACATACAGCACTAAGATAAGACTGTACAGTGAATAGTGAATGTGATCATGTCCCTCTGTCACACATTGATCCCACCCACCCACCCACCACAGCATGGAAGGTCCAGTTGACAGAATGTTATATATGTCACTCACATGTACTACCCAAAACAATGTTTGACTGTTTGACCTACATAAAGATATTACATTAAAAAAGAAGAAAAACACTCATTTCCTTAATACTCTGTGTGTTATTTTCTCTAATGAAGCACGTTATTCATACATACTGTATATCTGTGTAGAGTCAAATGTGGTGATCAATCAATTCAACAATGTTGGCCCCAAATGAAGTGAAGCAAAGCAGATGAGAAAGTGTTTTATTTCTATGAACAACAGGCTGAGAGGAAACTTTGGTCCATGTGTAACACAGCAGTGATGGTTACAGCATTCATCCTCTGCTTCAGTGGATCAATCACATCTGAAATGAAAAAACTACAAAGACACACATTTATTTTATTTTATTTCTAGAATTATCTTTTGATAATGTTTGTTGTTGTGAGGATTAGTGACACAATGTGACAAGATGTGTCAGCTCAGATATTTTTATACTGTGTTTTATTTTATGGAGATTAAATTTGTGAAAGTGAAAACACAGAATACAGTTATTTAAGTTTGTTTTGTGTGTGGTGTTATGATTTGAAAATAATAATTAAAACATTTTAAAAATACATTTTAATCAGTTTTTTTTTTTTTAATCATAAATTATTAGACATTTCAGAGGACTCCATTTTAATTCCAGGTGACCCCACATGGGGTCACGACCCCAAGGTTAAAAAACACTGCATTACATTATAGTGTACAGGAGTAGGGGGTACATGGCCTCAGGTTAAATGTTTGAAGGGGTACGGACTGTGAAAAGTTTAGGAACCACTGCATTAGAACAATTGTTTACAGGAATTTAGTGAACAAATTAAGGAAAACAGATTTATTTATTTATTTTTTTTACTGACTACAATTCTCCATCATATTATATCATTGTCCATCAATAAAACAGAAGTTGTACCATTAGTAATTACTCCTCTAATAAATGTGTAAATGTAGAACAGTGTCTTCCTCTTTGTGGAACACAGAGTTGTTGTGTCCTTAAGTCCCTATTCTCCACTATTGTGGTGGTGTTTTCACTGGTAATATTACAGTAAATAGAACTAGTGGGGATTACACACTGCTATCAGGGTAGCTGATACCTCACTGTCACATTATTTATCTTATTTTATTTTTTACTACTGTAATGTGTCTGTATCTAATCCTTATTTTCAACAGCCTTTTACTTCATTATGTACTTTTAAAACATTTATTCTTTCTTTCTTCTTGTTCAACATTTATCCTTTTTATTTGTAATATTTGTTGAGCGGCTGTAACGTAAGTAATTTCCCCCGGGGATAAATAAAGGAATTCTGATTCTGATTCTGGTTAATATTATTACCTGTGACGATGTTATTTGAGATATTTACAAATCCTGTTATAACTAGTCAGAACTAAATTTTAAACTTTTTACTTATATGTTAAAATTTCTGGAAGACTATTTTATTCTAATATTTATTATATGTCAGATATAATAATATATATAATATAAGATTAGAGAGAATGTGGCGCTCCAATAAAACAGAGGAGTCACGAATACTCTGGCAAGAAAGCCATAGTAAATACATGACAGCCTTACGACATAGTCGATCTACATACTACTCCTCACTAATTGAAGAAAATAAAAATAATCCGAGGTACCTTTTCAGCACTGTAGCCAGGCTAACACAAAGTCAGAGCTCTATTGAGCCCATGATTCCTTTAGCCCTCAGCTGTGAGGACTTTATGACATTTTTTAACGATAAAATTCACAAGATTAGAGATAAAATTAGCCACTCCCTGCCTTCACCTGGGCCTGCTGTACCATTAAATGTAAATAGGCCTAACCTAAACTGTTTCACACATATAGGACTTCAGGAACTTAACTCTATTATTTCATCCTCCAAACCATCGACCTGCCTTTCAGATCCGATCCCAACTAAGCTGTTTAAAGAAGTTGTTCCCCTGGTCTGCCCATCTTTGTTGGAGACAATAAATATATCCCTATCAATAGGCTACGTGCCACAGTCCTTTAAAGTAGCTGTAATCAAACCCCTTCTCAAAAACCTACTCTTGATTCCAGCACTTTAGCAAACTACAGGCCTATATCTAATCTTCCTTTTATTTCAAAGATTCTTGAGAAAGTTGTGGCAGCTCAGCTCTGTGAATTTCTTCAAAACAACAGCCTGTTCGAGGACTTCCAGTCAGGCTTTAGAGCTCAACACAGCACAGAGACTGCTTTAGTTAAAGTAACTAATGATCTACTCTGGGCTTCAGATGAAGGACGACTCTCAGTGCTGGTTTTATTAGATCTTAGTGCAGCTTTTGACACTATAGATCACTATATTCTACTAGAGAGATTAGAGAAATTACTTGGAATCACAGGGACTGCCCTAAACTGGTTTAAGTCCTACCTATCTGATAGGTACCAGTTTGTACACGTGAATAATAAGTCTTCTGTGTACACTAAAGTAAGCTACGGGGTTCCTCAGGGCTCTGTGCTAGGTCCAATCCTCTTCTGTATCTATATGATCCCCCTTGGTAATGTTATGAGAAAATACTCTGTTAACTTTCACTGCTATGCTGATGATACCCAACTGTATGTATCAATGAAGCCAGATGAGACAAATCAGCTATCTAAACTTGAGGCCTGTCTAAAGGACATTAGGGCCTGGATGGACCAAAATTTTCTTCTTCTCAACTCAGACAAGACTGAGGTCATTGTACTGGGCCCGCGACACCTTAGAGAAACCTATGCTAGCCTAACTGCCCTAGATGGCATTACTCTGGCACAAAGCACAACTGTTAGAAACCTTGGGGTTCTATTTGATCAGGATTTATCCTTCAACTCTCACATAAAACAAACTTCAAGAACTGCCTTCTTTCATCTCCGTAACATTGCTAAAATCAGATCTATCCTGTCTCAGGGCGACGCCGAAAAACTAGTCCATGCTTTTGTTACCTCTAGACTGGATTATTGTAATTCTCTTTTAGCAGGCTGCCCGAGCAAGTCGCTTAAGACACTTCAGCTGGTTCAAAATGCTGCAGCACGTGTACTGACTAAAACTAGGAGAAGAGATCACATTACTCCTGTATTAGCCTCTCTGCATTGGCTTCCCATAAAATATAGAATAGAATTCAAGATTCTTCTTCTCACTTATAAAGCCCTAAATGGACAGGCACCAGTCTATCTCAAGGAGCTTGTAGTGCCATACAATCCCCCCAGAACACTACGCTCTCAAAATGCTGGACTACTCGTTGTTCCATTCGTCTCTAAAAGTAGTATAGGAGGAAGAGCTTTCAGTTATCAGGCCCCACTTCTCTGGAACCATCTACCAACCACGGTTCGGGGGCAGACACCCTCTCTACCTTTAAGGTTAGGCTCAAAACATTCCTCTTTGATAAAGCTTTTAGTTAGGAACCAGCTCATAGCTCATAATTAAGATGCAATAGGCATAGACTGCCGGGGGGGGGGGGGTCTGGCATGCTCGGTTGGAGAGAGGTTGGAGAGGGCGTTAAGAGAGAGGTCATTTAGGTTAGAGAGGGACCGGAGAGGGTCCCATTCCTCTTTCAAACACTCCCTCTATGTCTGCTTACTCCCTTGTGTGTTTGCTCCTGTACTCCTTCTGGCTTTTGTCTTGCAGGTCCGTGGGATCCTCAGTGTGGAGTTACAGAGACTCAGCGGCTCTGTCTCCACCCTTTTCTCTGCACACACCCAACACAGCATAACGTGGATGGCTGTTCATCATAGGAATGGGATCCACACAAGGTTCCTGCTGCTTAACAGAAGGTTTTCCTTGCCGCCATGATGAATTCATGTTGGGTGTGGGATACATATGTATGTGTATATACGTATATATGCATATGTGTGTATCCATAAAATGAAGAGTCCGTCCTTAAGACTGCTCTACTGTAAAGTGCCTTGAGATACCATTGGTTATGATTTGGCGCTATACAAATAAAGATTGATTGATTGATTCATTGATATATATGTAAATCAATTAGCAAATTAATTGCTAAAGATGAATAAATTAAGGCAAAACTAAATTACATTGGGTGTTACACTGAGCAAAACAGTGGTGCTTATGTTAAAATAACTAGTTATTTATTTTAATAAAGACAATATTCTTAAGGCATACATTAGTGTTTGATACATTTATAATGTCTACTGAATACAGAAAAAGATGATTTACATGGTAAACACTACTTTCAGTTCATTAAAGATAAGAACAATAGATTTTAAGTGTTTTAAGACAAACTAACATCAACTACTGCACAAAACAAGACATAAACACAAGCTCACTGGGGACATCTACTGGTGAGATTTAGAGATATAACTTTAGTTGGAAGTTGTACAACTATTTAACAGTTGTAGTTAAGATGTGGAAATAGATTCAGGGATTTTTTTTTTTTTTGCATTGTTTGCACAAGTAAATTATATTTATATACCTGTTTATTTTTGATTTTTCATTAAGCTTTACGTTTAAGATAAAACAATATAACCTTTATTTGTCCCACAAAGAGGAAATGTGCAGTGTTTCAGCAGCAGTAGATAAATAAACAATAGTAGATATTTACATACACATGGTCCTGTACACAGTACAGTGAGAAAGAGGGAAGATAATGGTGCATGAAGGGACATTACACAATAAAATAATACAAAATTTAATTCTTAAATTGTCTTTTTCTAATATGTTTATCTAAAGTCTAAGTTTAGTTTTTTAATTCTAATTTTTGAAGGTGAGTACAAACATGACAACAGTATAATGTACATTATAGTGAATTATTTTCCTTTTTAAAAAACTGCATTTATTACACTTTGATCGACATATTTCAATAAATATTATTGTTTTTTATTTTCTAAAAGTTCTTACATAAGCATCTTCCGTTATTATTTTTATTTGTATTTTTTTCTGCCCTTTTGAAATGTCCAGTTTGCAAACCAGAACAAATAAAGATACTTGATGATAGACTACATGAACTGTTATTTTTAATCTTAAAGTACATATTAATACAAGAGCACATCTCAAACAAATACATAACAATTATAATGTAGTTGATAATGTAAAATTAAAAACACATTTTCCTGATATGTTACAGTGAGAAAAACACAGTTGGAGGATGTGGGAACCTCTCACTTACACAGGTACAATAATCTTATTATTATCCTGATGTGTGAGTGTGTGTGTGTGACCCAGGCTTTGTGTTGGCAGCAGGTTGTGGGTTCAAGTCCAGCTCACAACAAGGAGCACGTCTGGTGACTCTGTTAAAATACACCATAAATATCTATATAGAGGTACAGGTGACACTGTCTATGATATTTCACTATTGCTTTTTGCATCTTTTCCTTTGTGTGAGGGAGTGTAAAAATTGTCCCCTGCCTTTGAGCAGCTAGCGCTCTACCATTTGAGCTAATTCCCCTCTCACTGAGAGGATTGGGAGTTGATGAAGTAGGTGAGTGTAGCTGCTCAACAGAACAAGAGTATTTAGTTACTTTGAAGGAGTAAACCAGGAACGCTGGTCAACACAGTGAAACTGTTCTTCCTGATGGACAAGCTTTTCCTACATGTTGGTGGATTCTGAAGAGAATTCTTCTTCTTCTAATCGTCAAATCATCTTCTTACAGAACATTCTAAGAACTGTTGGTGGAAGTATAAAATATTAGTTCTCCATTACAGTAACAATCAATTTTCAGCATCCTGTTATCAGACCATTGCAACTGTTAATAAATTCATTGTTTTATCTATGATTTTGATTAAATACACACAATAAAACATATTACACACTTTCAAAATTGTCAAATTGTCAAAAGAAATTTTCATGATATTTTCTTTTAAATTACCTGATATTTGTACACTTTCAGTGATGATTCAAAGGAATAAAATCACAGTGTAAAAAACAATGAGAACTAGAATCAATGTGTCACATTTATTTATTTAACCAGACCAGATCAACAACTTCCTGAACTGTTGGTGTCCATTTTCCAGCTGACAGCAGGTTTATGTTGGAATCCTGTGCAGCCTGATCTCTGGGTTCTTCAGTCCAACACTGGAACCAGAAGGTGTCGTCACCATCCGTGTGTCACTGGGATCTGAAGATGATTCCTGCTCCATGTCTCCATCCACACAGAGATGTGAGTGGAGAACAGATGAAGTGCTGACGGTCTTCCCACACTCGTCACATGTGAAAACAATCCTCCCATGAACTCGTTGGTGGTGATTAAGGTCATATTTGTACTTGTAAGATTTTCCACATGTGTCACATTTATGAGGTTTTTCTGATGAGTGGCTGGTTTGGTGAGATTTTAACTGGTGATATGTTGTAAAAACTTTGTCACACTGGTCACAGGGACACACTTCATGTCCAGTGTGAGATCTCAGGTGTTCAGTGATGGTTTGTTTGTGTTTATATATTTTCCCACAGTGGTCACAGTGATACAACTCTGCTCTGGAGTGAGTCTGCATGTGCAGAGTTAAATGTGATCTATGTGTAAAAGTCTTTCCACACTGTTTACAGATGAAGAGTTTTACTCTAGCATGGATTCTTTGATGTTTACTGAGGTCTGATTTAAAGCTAAAGGCCTTCCCACACTGGTCACATGTATGTTTAGCTTTAACTCCAGCTTGGCTCTGCTGTTGAACTCTTTGCTCTGAAGTTTTTCTCTTAGATTCATCGTCCTGAGAACGTTGAGGTGTCACTTTGTTCTGGCTTCCAGAGTCCTGTAGAACAGTTAGAGATTAAACACAGAGAAGGAACCAAACAAACATTTGTTTCTAAATGTGTTCCTAGAAAGAACAGTGGCTGTTAAAGATGGATCAGACATAGCATTAGGCTTCAGTAGGAGATCAACTTCAATAGAACATCCACATGGACGTCAGGAACCAAACTTCAATCCATTAATTTCTCACCATGTTTGCTGTCACGGCTGAGTGGTTCCACAATCCTCCATTCACCTGTAACATCAGCATAGAATCAGCTCCACCTGAAGGATGGAAGAGACAGAATTAACATGAAGGATCTATAAATATTCATCCATCCTTTGCAGTGTCATCACTTTGAAATTGACTAAAATGATCAGTTTGTTCAGAGATCACATGATGTGGAGGAAAATATTTAGATTTTGTGGCTGAATAGTTTAAATTCCCATTGATTTGTAAATGAAGGTCTTCAGTGGAAACAGTTTGACTTTGAGGTTTGACTTTGTTCTTACAGGATTAATGAACAACTTGTAATGAGCTCATGATTGGCTAATTATGGTTCTATAATATCTGTGTTAATAGAATCATAGACAGAATGACAGAATCTACCAATAAAAATAAAATCCACTGTTAAAGGCAGAAAGTGACATAATGTGAATGAAACGCTGTCATCGTGAGGTAAAGGGAAATGTTAAAGGGGACCGTTCATTTGGTGCACCCCAGCACCCCTCCTGGTCCTGAGCTAAACAACATGTTGAAGCGTCCACCTGAAACACGTCTAAACTACCAAAATACTGAGCAGACCAGTTCCCACGTAACGTTTATGTGTCTGTGAAGCTACGGCCATTTCTGGTGAAGAGCTGCAGTTGTTCTGTTGTTGTGGACGAGACCAACGATGACAGGGATTGTAGAGTCTGAAACATCATAGGTTCATGATAACTTGATAGCTTCTAATACTGTACAATATTCTGCCCTCTAGTGGTGAAATAACTGATGCATTTGTTTTTGTTTAATTAGTTTAATTTAAATTATTATGATCAAAACCTGATCAGATTCAGTAAACTATTGATCCCTGAGGGGAAATATGTTATATTAATGCTGCTCTCATTTTTATATGAAATATATAATAAAAAATGTTTTTTGTTTCAATGTATTTGTAATATATTTCTAGAATATTTCTAAATAAATGATTTTTTTTAAAAAAAAAATGAATCATTTGTGTGAATAAAACAAAAGACAAAATATCCCTGAACTTATTGATTAAAGTCAGGTCATGTTCTCCACCACAGATCCTGGATCAGTACCAGTAGTGGGCGGTTAAGGAAGAATTGTTGGTAGAATCGTGCACTTTGGGTTAAAAGCATGAAACTTGGCACATAGATGGCATGAACACTACTGATTATTTTAGGATGTGGATCCACCTCAGCAACCTCCCCTAGTGGTCGTTATGGCCATTTTTCTCAAAATGGCCGTTAATTTATTGAAATACATATTGAAATCCGTAGCCGAGCTCATGCTGCTTTATAAACACGTGTCTGTTTACATGTCAATCACGGCAGAGAGCTTCCTGGAGGCGTGGCTTCTCCAGCTCAGTGCCGAGTCAAATTCGTCATCAAAGTGGGAACGCGTCATCAAAATGTAGCGAGGTGTTTGGGCTCACCCTGTAGTAAGAAAGGAGCAAATCACCCTCTAACTAACGATTGAGGGAATTAATTAAAAACTATATTTAGGACATGTGTATGAAGCCCTAATAACACTTTATCATGTTTAAAGAACAGAAAAGTTAATTTAGCGTAACATGTGCCCTTTAAATAAACATTGTTATTATCAGAATGGCTCAGCATCTGATTTTGGGGTCACACACACACACGCACACACACACACGCACACACACACACACACACACACACACACACACACACACACACACACACAAATTATCCAATTTAGACTAAATGTTAAATGTTAAAATGAACAGATTTAAATATATATATATATATATATATATATATATATATATATATATATAATATTGAACTTATTTTTCAAGGAAAAATGTTTTTAATATGTTAAAACCAGAGTAAACATATTTTCTAATGATAATCTGTACTTCATTAAGGAAATGGGTTATCCCAGTTCTATAATACATTTAGTCTGTCACACTCATCAATGCATTCACTATTTCAACACTAAGACCCACACAAACATGGAAATCACATCTTGTTCTGTCACTTCTAAAGTTTGGGTTCAAATAAAAATAGTAGGCCTGTAAATCTGATTCATATGTGAAGTCCTGTCTCTGCATTGACTGCATGTGTAGGACATCCTCATTTTCTGTTGGTACACTCACAGTATGAGCCATGTTACTTTTTACAGTAAAAACATATTAAGTAGTAATAAATAGTCTGAAGCTCCTCCTGATATATCACATCTATTCTGTAAATATTGAAGTCAAACACCCTTATTTTATGTATTACACACACACACCTTTGGCTCTGAAAGCTCTCAAACTGCTTCAAACACTATCATCTACATAAGATATTAAACTTATTTTTGAAGGAAAATATTTTTAAAATATTATAACCAAAGTTAATGTATTTTCTAAGCATAATCCATACTTTTATATATTTATTTATTGAAATAAATTCTAGTGATTCCTTCAATGACTACAGTGTTCTTTCATCCTAGCAGATTAAATTAATCCTCATATTTTGTCTGTAAATTGTGTCTTACCTGTAGCAGCCATTCCTCACTCAGGTCTTTACTATTTAACCTTTCAAACTTCACAAAAATGTTTGTTTTACTTTTTGATACAAAGACACTCAGAGATATTTTACTACTGAACAACTTGTCGTGAGAGAAACAACTGAAGATTTAATTTTGTTTGGTTCTCTTTCATCTTGCTGCCACGGCAACCGTTCACTTTTAAGTAATGTCAACGAACTGTTTACTATGTTGTACATGTATACATACAGTGTGAACAAATTTAGTTAATGTACTGACATTTTACTTGAGTATTATTTTTAGGGGATAATTTTACATTTCCACTGATGTCCTTATTACTCAGTACTTTTATTTATTCAATCAGCTTAGTTTTTTTTTTTTTTGTCACTGGCCACGTTTACATTTGAGCTTTAATTCCTCTTTAATTCAGAATAAAAGTTAAATCATCTTTAAACTCACCTTGTAAACATTTAATTCCTAATGCAAATTTAATTCCAAATTAAACTTAAATCTGAATTAGGTGGCTGGTTTATTCCGATTTCATTTCTGAATTAAATAATTCCTCTATCTTGTAAACACTTAATTCCGCTTTAATTTAATCCACTTAAACACTGTAATTAACTAGTATTTTGAACATGTACTTTTTATGAGTATTATTTTGGGGGATAAGGTTTGGTTGGAGGAGATGATGACACTACCTTTTCTGGGTTCATATCATTTGGAACATGATTAATAACTATAGTTTGTCAGATTAATGCATTAAAGTTTCTGTAGCCCAGTAAAAAAAAAAAAAAGCTTGGGTGTTAGTAAATGTTAGAAGATGTTCACTGATTAAGGAGGTTATTTGTTTTATTAATCTCTGAACATTTGAAAACATGTGTATTTTTCTGTTACTTGAAAGGGAATGTTTATTTTTGTATGTAAACTAAACCAATTGTATAAGGAGAAGAATATGTTTTGTTAGGTTTGAAGAGTATATGTGTAGTGACCAAAAGTGACCAGAGGAGGTGCTGTGGAGGAAATGAAGAGCCACGGAAGGTGTAGAGAGAAGAAGAGGAATGGAGAAAGAAGAGAAAGAAAAGGAGACAGAGCAGATAAAGTTGAGAGAGAAAAGAAAAAAGGAAGTCCATGTTAAGAGTTCATGTTTTAGAGGACCAGCCACACAGAAGAGGACGTGAGATTGTCAACCAGACACAGTCTACTGAGCGGACTCTGTGTGAGAGTTGTACGTCAGACCGACGGATGAACATTAGCCTGTTAGCATTTAGCTTAGCTTGTCCAGCAGAGTGATTCAGTGCTACGGCGTCAATCAGCCATCCACCTGTCCTGCTCGGGAAACGAGAGGAGAAACTAGGCTGGTGTGGTGTGAAGTGGACTGCTGCTGTCGGAGAGAGGATTTTCACCGTTGGAGGAGCTAACACCACGTGGAGAGTTTGGACCTTGAATGCACCACGGAGATCCGCCATTTTCCATCAGTGTGGAAGTGAGGGAAGGAGAACACCCTGAAATACAGGCCTGAACTTGTTTTATTTTTATATGCCGGCTTTTTCAGGGTTTATTTTGTTTTATTTTATTACAGTGGGTCCACATTTTGTGAGTGTTTTTTTTTTTTTACCTTACCTAAATCTTTGATTGTCTAAACAGCGATTTTTTTATGTTTGGTTAATTCAAAAAGAAAACAATAACTTTGATATAAAGCATTATTAATCCCTACTTTTGGTATTTATTATATGTGGTGAAATATTTAATGGGCATGTGTTTTTCCTGTTTCTATTTTATCTTAATAAATCTGCGGTTGGAATAGGCTAATTAAAAATTCAATACTATTATTAAAGAGTCCAGAGCCTTGCTCAAAGAATTAGAGGGAGCAAGAGCGCTACATTTCCATTGTTCTTTTGTCTTATACTCCATGTAAAGAGGTCTTTTATTAGTCTATTTTCTTTTTAAAGTGGTGCCATTTTTGTGGCTTTAGACTTCAGTTACATTTATGTATAAAATATCTTCCCTACATTATAAACAAATTAAAAATATAACTTTTTTAATATATTTTCTGTTTCCACTTGATCCAGAATAATAATAATATTTCTCAACAAGAATTGTTGATTGATTTGTCACATGACTGCTACAGGGTTTGAGTTTATTTTATTTAGTTTCACATCTACCTGTAGCTCTTTGTTTTTTAGACTGATGACAACTTGTTTGTAGTTTTATTTCAGCAAGTTTCACTTTTACAGTTACAGTTGTGGACCTTTGTAAGTGAATATACTAGTTACATTACAACAACCAAATTAAACTATCAACTAAGTGAATTCATAAAAATGGCCTGTGTAAAGGTTTTTTCAAATGAAAAAATTGTTGAGCAAAAAATAAACACAGAAAATCTGCTCACGGGGACTCGAACTCACAACCCTGGGCATGAAAATCCAAAATATTCCATAGGACAGTGGTTTCTAAACTTTTCCTAGTTGAAAACACCTTCAGACTTTGAACCTAAAGCCATGTACCCCCTACTCCTCCACACTTAAAAAACATCATAATGTAATGTCATATACAGTTTAGCCCTACAAGGGAATTTTTCACTGAATTTGACCTGTTGAGGAATAATATAATGGAAAAAAAAAACAATAATCTGTTAGCACATAAAAAAAAACATCTTATTCAGAATTATCACTTGTTTGATTTATCTAATCATTTAGCCTACTGGCATTTTTAGTAATAAATCTATTTCCTCTGTTTTAGAAAAATAAGTCGACCAAACATTTGTTGTTATGTAAATTAGTTGTTATGTTGCTGCTGTTTTTTTATCCTGCAATACGAGCCAATGCAACCACATTTTGTTATCTGTACTGTAAAGTTTAAGTTTGAATGACAATAAAGAAAGTCTAAGTCTTGATTGAACATATTGCAGTAATACAACATATTGATCAGCCTGAAACTGTGAAATACAACTCACTACAACTTAAATAAGATGGATGAGGTTGAGGGATGAACAGAAACTCTGCAATGTTGGCTGAATTTGAGAAAGTCTGAGTTTTTAATCGTTCTCCACATAAAGTCAACAGTAGGAATAAAAAGATGAACTCACAATATTGAGCGAAAAGAAACATTTTGACTTTACAAAATAGTTAAATTATTTAGCTCAAAATAAGCGTTAAAGTTTAAAATAAAACCTTTATTGTAAATACATGAAAACATTAACATGAAACTAAACAAGTGATATTAAAGATTGTTAAACAAAACTTAACATTTCTGATTTTTACTCTAGAGAAAA